>NC_092412.1:41004838-41306338 GCF_040894005.1 Engystomops pustulosus
TTATGCGGATTCCTGGAATACCCCTTTACAGGGAACCTATCTCCTCACCTATGGCCCACAGCCTCAGATAATACCTTGTCTCGTACTTTGTCTTTGTCCAATTGCAGTTTTTCTAATTCTGATACATTGCGCCATTCTTCAAAAAAAAAAAAATCCTACTTAGGAATAAGAAGAACGTATAAGGATTAGAAAAGCTGCAATTGTACAAGGGCAAAGTAAAGAGCAAGGTACTATGTGGGTTTTGTGGACCATGGTGCGAGGTAACAGCTTCTATTTAACATACAGTATATACTGATATGCTTATACTTATACTGGTATAAGCCAACTCAAATATAAGTCGAGGCACCTAATTTTACCACAAAAAAGGGGAAAACGTATTGACTCGAGTATAAGTCTAGGGCGGAAAATGCATTGGTCACAGCCTCTCCTCACTAATTAAATGCCTAGTAGCCTTCAACCCTAATGATATGCCCAGCAGCCTCCCCCACTCATTTAATGCCCTGCAGCAGCCTCTCCTACATTATACATAGCCAGCAGCCTCCCACACAGGGCCCCTCATTATTTGACAAAAAAATAAACTCAGTACAGGTGGTCCCCTACTTAAGGACACCCGACTTACAGATGACCCCTAGTTAAAGACAGACCCCTTTGCCCACTGTGACCTGTGATGAAGATCTCTGGATGTTACTATAGTCCCAGACTGCAATGATCAGCTGTAAGATGTCTGTAATGAAGCTTTATTGATAATCCTTGGTCCTATTACAGCAAAAAATTTTGAAACTCCAATTTTGACAGGGGTAAAAAATAATTTGTCTGGAACTACAATTATAATATATACAGTTTTGACTTACATACAAATTCAACTTGTAGGTAACCCAGGGACCGCCTGAACTCACTTCTGGTATTCCCAAGGCTCCTCTTCTCTCTCTGGATTCCTATGTAGCATCATGGGAGAGACGGGTCCATGCCCTCTGCCCAGTCACTATGAAGTCATCAGGCAGTGACACGGCCGCTTCATATTGTGTGTGCGGGCAGAGCGCATAGACCCATCTCTACCCGACTGTTACACATGAACCCCCGAGAGAGAAGAGGAGCTGCAGGGAGCGCTGGAGGTAAGTAAGTAAAGATCCCCTTTACCCCAAGGAATACCCTATGGGTTGATAGTTAAGCTTACCAAGCACAATGCCATACATCGTTTAGTGGCTGTGTTTGGTATTGCAGCTCAGAACCAATCACTTCAATGGTCACTACTGATTCTTATCTCCTCTCAATTAAATGTTTATAAACCATTCTAAGAATCAATCATCCATATTTTGGTCAATTGCTTTAATTTTTTATTTTTTTTTAATTGCTTTAATTTTTAAAAATCTAAATCCCTTGTGTATAATCCAATGAATATATCTGAATAAGACTGTGTCGAGCACACATATGCGTTCTAAATGCTCCCAGATGTATAATGGATCCGAGCTGTCCATGTAGAGGGATCCCCGCTCTTCTTCTCAGGTGGGCAATTTCTAATCAGTTTCTCAGTAGTCGCTCCAGACTAGTTTCTGGCATAAGTCTGAGTGTAATGAAAATGTGAGATTTATGTAAAATAAGCAAAAAGCCGTTTTCATTTGCATAGTTAGCATATATTTACATAATTGAGATGCTGATCTACTGTTCTCTTTCTGTTGGAGCCATCTGGGGTCTCTAGACACAAGTAGCATATGTCACAGTATGTGTCCAGTGTAGCGCCCCTCCTCTGCTGTGTACAGTACTACATCGCCCGGGTGCTTATCAGAGGCTTCATTTTTATATCTTGTTACACAGAGTGTAAATGGAATATGTAACATGTCTGGCTTTATACTAGTTTCTTTCCAGACAGGTCCTCTAGAGATGTCTGTATCAAATGGACCCTACGGGTCTATACTCGGCTGGCAAAAACAGTCTGCTAGAAAACTCTATATGATACTCCAGAGTTTTACTTAATTAGTCCCTTGGCACCATCATGGCAAGATCTCAGAACGTAAACTACCAGCATCTCACTGTCTACATAGAAATCTAGCTGTATATTCACATACTGGACAGAGCCATCAGTAGAATGCTTCGACATAAGGCAAAAATCACATATTTTTAAATTTAGTTGTTTCTAAAATTATCCAGCAGAATTGTGAATACAGCTATGGAGTGTAATAGCATATACAATAAGATAGAGCCTTGAAATGCATTCGCAATTTTCTAGCTTCAAGGCTGGACTCTCAGAGATTGCCATTATGATTTACTTTCCGGGAAATGGTATCTAGAAACTAGGTCGTTATTTGGTATAGAAGATATGACCTCTACTAGAATGCAAAGGAGCAGGAAGTGTTGTGTTACAGCAGCTCTGCGGAGCAGCTAGGTTGTATCTGTTACCAGATGTCACTAGCAGAATTATGAATGCTGCTCTGGAGTATAATACCATATACAATAAGTTATAGCCAAGGATTATGAATTCTGCTATAGAATATTATACAGTACCATACTGGCTGTCTCTCTGTCACTCACTCTCCCCGCCTGTGTCTCTGTCACTTACGCATTCTCCCTGGCTGTCTCTCAGTTACTCTCCCTGTCTGTCTTTCACTCACACTCACTGGCTGTCTCTGTCACTCACTCTCTCAATCTTTCACTCATTCACACTCACTGGCTGTCTCTCTGTCATTCACTCACACTCACTGGCTGTCTCTCTGTTATTCACTCACTCTCCCTGCCTGACTCACTTTCCCTGCCTGTCTCTCTGTCACTAACTCTCCTCATCTGTCTTTATGTCACGCACTCTCCCTGTCTGTCTCCCTGTCACTCACTCACTCCATCTTTGTCTCACTCACTGGCTGTCTCTATGTCACTCACTCCCTCACTCTCCCTGCCTGTCTTACTCTCCCCGTCTGTCTTTCTGTCACTCACTCTCCCCAAGATGTCTGCAATCAAAGGGTTTTCACCCATGATTGGTTCTAGCAATATTCAGCAAGCCCCAAGCCTTCACAGCTCCATGCAGTACAATTACGGCGCGGGGTGAAAGAGGATAATCCCTTGTGACACAATTCAAATACCACATAATTTGCGTGCCAAAAAACGGAAATAATGGGGCAGATTTACTTACCCGGTCCATTCGCGATCCAGCGGCGCGTTCTCTGCGCTTGATTCGGGTCCGGACGGGATTTATTAAGGCAGTTCCTCCGACGTCCACCAGGTGGCGCTGCTGCGCTGAAGTTCCCTGGAACGCTCTGGAATACATTGAGCCGGGCTGAGTGAAGGTAAGTGCAAGCTTCGCGACACATTTTTTGGTTTTAAATGCGCCGGTTTTTCCGAATCCGTCGGGTTTTTGTTCAGCCACGCCCCCCGATTTCCGTTGCGTGCATGCCAGCGCCGATGCGTCACAATCCGATCGCGTGCGCCAAAATCCCGAGACAATTCAGGGAAAATTGGCGCATATTGGAAATATTCGGGTAACACGTCGGGAAAACGCGAATCGGGCCCTTAGTAAATGACCCCCATTATATATGCCCCAATGAGTTATAGTCAAGGATTTTGAATGCTGTTCTGGACTTTAATACCATATGCAATGAGTTATAGCCAAGGATAATAACGCTTCTCTGGACTTTACGTTGTTTTATGTATTGCCCATTAAAGAAAATAAGTCATATAAACAAAATAAATCTACTCTTATTGTGTCAATTCACAAATGGACTGAAGGTCGTATATATTTCATCTATTCACTAGAATCGCCATTGTTGTAAAAAGATACTAAGTTTTTCACTATCATCTAATAAAATAGACAATATTGGTTGAGCCTCCTCTGTTTTCTTCCAATACTGTAAAGCAGAAATCATTTTAAATGCAATTTTTATAGCAGGAAACATTCTCCATTATTCATCCCACATTTCAATGTCAGCCGAGATTGACCTGACTGAGTGCAGAATGTGTGTCAGTCATTGCTGACCTTAAACTGTCATCAATCCTGCAATCCGCTGCGCTCTTATACTACCTTGTTATGGTGCCCTGCAGCTCATCGCGCCGCCACTCCTACACGTTACACGTTACAATGCGCTTTGAAGTTACAAGACTTGTAAAGAGCTCCTCGTGTTGAGTGATCTCCAAGCTCCTTCTGGTTCTACTTGGCGATGTTTACGCGTCTTACAGAAGTCAATCTCGGGTTTTATTATCGTCTTTTTGTAACAGGATTTTGTTGGGTAAAATATAAAATGGAGTTTATTGGTTATAAAGTCACATGGGGAGATTTATCAAAAGTTTCTAAGATCAGAACCTATTTGCACATGGTGACCAATGAGAGCTCAGCTTTCATTTTCCCAAATCTGTTTATAAAATGAAAGCTAAGCTCTGATTGGTTTCCATGGGCAATTTGAACAGATTTACCTTATATATGTATATTTTATTATGTATACAAACAATTTCACCGTCACCGTGACTTAAAAACACCCATTAAAAACAGTATCACAAAAGGTGGTAAAGACAAGGTGGTGCACATCATGATCCAACATAAGGTATCTACTATCACCACATAAGACATCAACATCAGTACAAATATCATCGGCTGGTCACTCCAAAATAACACAGTATCAAAGATATAAATGCATATACATATTCAAAAAGCATACCAACCAGGCTGCATGTTATATTGGACCAGAGGCGCCACCACACCACCACAGAACCCATTATACGTATATACAATGATCAGAATGGCAACCAATTTATATGTAACGTTTTACAATATAATTTCATGTAAATATCACAAGTGAGGGAGAACTAGCACTTCCACTTGTTTGATTTGTATTGTCGCAGTAGAGACTTTGCCTCTTCACATTCACACTTTTTATACATAGGTAGATGTAAAGATATTTTGGTTCTAGCAGGGAAGAGGTGTAAGTATAGTGAGTATTCAGCTTTCAGTGGGGAACATTTACTAAGAACCTAGTTTTCTGTTGGACTTTGCACGTTCTTTTCAGTGCAAATTGCTTGCACAGGTATTTAAGAAGTGCCCGCACATTTGTGCCGTACGTAACCCTTATGTGTCGCGGATGCACTATTTTTCATGCAACACATATTTCCTCAACTGAAATAGGCGTTTTGGTGCTCAGTCGGACCGTGCGGCAGATTTAACAAGCAAAGTCCAACAGAAATGTGTGGCTCGGCCTATGTAAAACGTGCACCAAAAAAAAGTTGGTGCACTCTGTTGGAGTAGTGCAGGGAGCGCCGGATTCATAAAGAACCTGTGCCACAAATCCTGAATCTGGCGCCCCCTGCACACTAACCAGGCAAACTGCATATAGTACGCACTGCACTGTCCTTAGTAAATGTGCCCCAGTGTCTTGTAACCTACAGGGGCACATTTACCGTATATACACGAGTATAAGCCGAGACCCCTAATTTTACCACCAAAAATTGGGAAAAACTACTGACTCGAGTATAAGCTGAGGGTGGGAAATGCATTGGTCAAACCCCCCCAGTAGTATACAGCCTGCCAGCCCCCAGTAGTATACAGCCTGCCAGCCCCCAGAAGAATACAGCAGCCCCTCTGTAGTATACAGCAAGCCCCTAGCAGTATACAGCAGCCCCTCTGTAGTATACAGCAAGCCCCTAGTAGTATACAGCAGCCCCCATGTAGTATACAGCAAGCCCCTAGTAGTATACAGCAGCCCCATGTAGTATGCAGCAAGCCCCTAGTAGTATACAGCAGCCCCCCTGTAGTATACAGCAGCCCCTAGAAGTATACAGCAGCCCCCCTGTAGTATACAGCAGCCCCCATGTAGTATACAGCAAGCCCCTAGTAGTATACAGCCAGCCCCTAGTAGTATACAGCCAGCCCCTAGTAGTATACAGCAGCCCCTAGTAGTATACAGCCTGCCCCTAGTAGTATACAGCCTGCCCCTAGTAGTATACAGCCTGCCCCCACGTCTTCTTTCTTCTCCGCGGCTCCTCTTCACTCTTCCGGCACCCATGTTTTCTTCTAGCAGGCGCATACTATGACGCGGCCGCTGCTGATGTCATAGTATGCGCGGCCATGAAGAAAACATGGCCGCGTTGATGATAGAAGAAAGAAGAGAGAAGAGGAGCCGCGGAGAAGAAAAAAGACGGGACGCGCTGACATCGGGGACATCGGTAAGCCGCGCCAACATCGGGGAGCCGCGCTGACATCGGAGGGTGAGTATTTAAGTTTATTTTTTTAAGTGGGTATTTTTTTGGGGGTAATAGACTCGTGTATAAGCCGAGGGGACGTTTTTCAGCACATTTTTTGTGCTGAAAAACTCGGCTTATACACGAGTATATACTTAGAAAGTTGGAAAATGCACTAAAAGTGCTATTTCTGTGTATAATACTGCGTGCTGCAGAAATCATGAATCTGTCACCTTCCCGCACTGGTCCGACAGAGTTCACCATCTTTTTTGTGGTGCACCTTTAACATAGGACGTGCAACACAATTTGCAAGTTAAAAACTGAGCTTAGTCCGAATCAGTCGGACCGACTGACAGCACGGCCCCTAATTTATGTTGCATGGAAGCCACCGCAGCTGAGCCACAAAGGGTCACATGCGACACAATAGCAGCGCAGACACTTCTTAAACAGTTATGCAAGCCATTTTCCCCTTTAAGAACTTGCAAAGTCTGTCAAAAGTGAATGTGCCCCATAGTGTAGTAATAGGACTGAGCTGTCCATTGTGCTGAATGAGCTATTCTCTTTGGCCTTTCATCAGTTATATACTCAAGGTATATATTCATCAGGTATATACTTATTAAAATGAAACTTAAGAAAAGTTTTAGTGATAATAAATGTATTATAAGTTATATAAGTATTAAAAATCACCAAACAATGCAATGGATAATATATATACTGCATTAAAGCATATTTATATATCACAAGGTGTCCAGCAGCACCAGTAACCACAGCGGTGCGCACCATGGATCACTCCATCAATAAATAAAATAAAAAATGGCAGCACAATAATAGTTCAATAGAAAAATACAGGTCGGTCTCCTACTTAAGGACACCCGACTTACAGACGACCCCTAGTTACAGACATACCCCCTCTGACCTCTGATGAAGCTCTGTGAATGCTTTACTATAGTCCCAAGCTGCAATAATCAGCTGTAAAGTGTCTGTAATGAAGCTTTATTAATCCTTGGTCCATTTACAGCACAAAATGTTTAAACTTCAATTGTCACTGGGGCAAAAAAATTTTTTGTCTGGATCTACAATTATAAAATATACAGTTTCGACTTACATACAACTTACTTAACATAGTTAAATTCAACTTAAAAACAAACCTTCGGAACCTCTCTTGTACGTATCCCTGGGACTGCTTGTATGTGGGTACTTTTTTCCCCCAGAGTGCAAAAAGGCAATGTTTTGGTTTCTATTCAGGCTTGACAAAGGTTCCCTTTTGTACAATGGATGAATAATAATAATCTTTATATATATAGTGCCAGTAAATTCGGTAGCGGTTTACAGTTTCTGGGGAAAATATACAAATAAAAAAAAGACATTACAGAGTAACAACAATTATATGAAATATAGGAGTGAAAGCCCTGATCACAAGAGCTTACAGTCTGTGAGGATGAGATGGTGACACAAGAGCTTACAGTCTATGAGGATGAGGGGGTGACACAAGAGCTTACAGTCTATGAGGATGAGGGGGTGACACAAGAGCTTACAGTCTATGAGGATGAGGGGTGACACAAGAGCTTACAGTCTATGAGGATGAGGGGGTGACACAAGAGCTTACAGTCTATGAGGATGAGGGGGGACACAAGAGCTTACAGTCTATGAGGATGAGGGGGTGACACAAGAGCTTACAGTCTATGAGGATGAGGGGGGACACAAGAGCTTACAGTCTATGAGGATGAGGGGGTGACACAAGAGCTTACAGTCTATGAGGATGAGGGGGTGACACAAGAGCTTACAGTCTATGAGGATGAGGGGGGCACAAGAGCTTACAGTCTATGAGGATGAGGGGGTGACACAAGAGCTTACAGTCTATGAGGATGAGGGTGACACAAGAGCTTACAGTCTATGAGGATGTGGGGGTGACACAAGAGCTTACAGTCTATGAGTATGAGGGGGGTGACACCAGAGGTATAAAAATAATTTATTAAATAAAAATGCCGCTGCTTGAACCAGCCATCAGCTGCCATCTTATATATAAAGTCCAAAATCTGTGGGACTGCAGAGAAGCATTTGCCAACAGACAGATGTATACTGCACCGTACCACTCCTGTACGCGCAGTGAGCCCATTGGCGTTTATGGGGGACATATACGGCGTATATACATCCCCTATACGGCCGTGTGAATGTAGCCTTAGACTGAAGGTTATCTGCGGCTATAGTTGTGTGGACTGTGAGAGTGGCAGTTTTTAAACTGATGCCTGTCATCACTGCCAGCAGAGATTCGGTATGGACCGGAGTTCCCACATAATAAGTCATGCGATACCAATTGTCAGATTTGCAGATTACAGGGGGTTTTAGTAAATTTCAGTCCTTTGTATTTGGCCAGTGCATGGGTCTAGACCGTTAAAAAAAAAAAGTCCCTTGCTGTGCATTTGTCTGAGCCATCACATCCCATAGAGTCCTGGGACATAATCAAGTATAGTGCAGGCACGTAATATATCACAGGCTGTCCTTCGTGTTTTACTGTACAGCATGAGGCTGAATCAGAACATTTGCCTAGTATTCTGTTTTTCTTAAAGGAAACATATTGGAAGATACCATCCCTGTACCTATGCCTGAAATAGTACCAACATCTCATTATTTCCCATTGGTTACAATTTCCTCCTTTTCATCCCTTTAACATAGCACTTTTTAATTAAAGGAACAGTCCAGTCAAAGCTAATTGATTGCATAATGTATGATGCAGGGCCTGAAGGAAGGAGCAGGACTTTTCATTGTATCCCTAGAACCTTTGAGTCATGCGTCTCCATTCAGGCCCTGTACAAGTTATAATTCAATGGGGCACATTTAATAACAGTGCAAACTACACTAAATGCAGTTTGCCAGTGTATAGTGCAGGGGGCACTAGATTCATGATTTATGGTGCAGGTTCTTCATGAATCTGGCGCTGTCTGCACTTCTCTGACAGAGCGCACCACTTTTTTTGGTGCACTTTTAACACAGGGAACGCAACATAATTCTGTCGGACTTTGCATGTTAATTATGGTCCGGCTGGGCACCTAAACACCCCTAATTTGTGTCTTATGATGTCTAGTGCAGCTTCAGTTGACACAAATGTCACGTGTGACACAAATGTAGTGCAGACACTTTGTAAGCAGTTTGCACCTAACTGAACGTGCAAAGTCTGAAAGAAGAAAGGGTCTAAGTAAATGTGCCCCAATGAGTCCGCTGTGACTGGAGTCTTCCTCTAAAGGGGTTTTCCCACAAACACAAGTTAGGCCCCATCCACAGAACAGGGCCTAACTTGCTGATCAGTGGGGGTCTCAGTGATGAGACCCCCACAGATCACGAAAACTAGAGGTCCCATGTACCTCCGTTGGATCCAGTGGCATAACTAGGAAAGGCAGGGCCCCATAGCAGACTTCTGAATGGGGCCCTCCTTCCCCCTTAAAAATATACATATTTATATACTCACAAATGTGACTTACAATTACACGGTATACACAGTATACATATAGAGCATAATGCAGTATATATACACATCATACATTCTGTACACGTACAGCATATATACACTCACCGGCCACTTTATTAGGTACACCTGTCCAACTGCTCGTTAACACTTAATTTCTAATCAGCCAATCACATGGCGGCAACTCAGTGCATTTAGGCATGTAGACATGGTCAAGACAATCTCCTGCAGTTCAAACCGAGCATCAGTATGGGGAAGAAAGGTGATTTGAGTGCCTTTGAACGTGGCATGGTTGTTGGTGCCAGAAGGGATGGTCTGAGTATTTCAGAAACTGCTGATCTACTGGGATTTTCACGCACAACCATCTCTAGGGTTTACAGAGAATGGTCCGAAAAAGAAAAAACATCCAGTGAGCGGCAGTTCTGTGGGCAGAAATGCCTTGTTGATGCCAGAGGTCAGAGGAGAATGGGCAGACTGGTTCGAGCTGATAGAAAGGCAACAGTGACTCAAATCGCCACCCGTTACAACCAACGTAGGCAGAAGAGCATCTCTGAACGCACAGTACATCGAACTTTGAGGCAGATGGGCTACAGCAGCAGAAGACCACACTGGGTGCCACTCCTTTCAGCTAAGAACAGGAAACTGAGGCTACAATTTGCACAAGCTCATCGAAATTGGACAGTAGAAGATTGGAAAAACGTTCTGGTCTGATGAGTCTCGATTTGTGCTGCGACATTCGGATGGTAGGGTCAGAATTTGGCGTCAACAACATGAAAGCATGGATCCATCCTGCCTTGTATCAACGGTTCAGGCTGGTGGTGGTGGTGTCATGGTGTGGGGAATATTTTCTTTGCACTCTTTGGGCTCTTTGGTACCAATTGAGCATCGTTGCAACGCCACAGCCTACCTGAGTATTGTTGCTGACCATGTCCATCCCTTTATGACCACAATGTACCCAACATCTGATGGCTACTTTCAGCAGGATAATGCGCCATGTCATAAAGCTGGAATCATCTCAGACTGGTTTCTTGAACATGACAATGAGGTCACTGGACTCAAATGGCCTCCACAGTCACCAGATCTCAATCCAATAGAGCATCTTTGGGATGTGGTGGAACGGGAGATTCGCATCATGGATGTGCAGCCGACAAATCTGCGGCAACTGTGTGATGCCATCATGTCAATATGGACCAAAATCTCTGAGGAATGCTTCCAGCACCTTGTTGAATCTATGCCACGAAGAATTGAGGCAGTTCTGAAGGCAATAGGGGGTCCAACCCGTTACTAGCATGGTGTACCTAATAAAGTGGCCAGTGAGTGTACATCATAGATACAGCATATATACATCACATATATGTCATACGCATAGTATGTTGTACAATGTGCAGCATAATATGTATATAATGGGGTACATCCTTTATTCTTATTATTTTCTCTTTATTCTCTCTTTATTATTTGTCAGGTTGGATGATGGGACCCCTTGACACTGTGGGCCCCATAGCAGCTCCCATGGCTGCTACCAGTGTAGTTACGCCCTTGATTGGAGACCCCTCATTGCTCCATCAGAGTAATGGAAGAGATGGCTGTGCATGACCGTTTGCTCCATTAATCTCTATGGAGCTGACGGAGAAAACCCCTTTAAGGCTTAAAATGTTAATAATTTTTGCATTGAGGAGTCAATGGATAAAAGGTATTTGTTTTAGTCTGAATCAAGTTGTAGGATCACGTCAGTAAATCGTTGGCATATAACACCATCCAACATCATACTGTACATCTGCCTCGCTCTTTAGCTTCTTATAAAGAGAATTACATCTTTATGTTTCATGATCTCCCACCAGTCCCCTGCCTTAGGCTTCCAGTTCTCCGTTATATACATATGTAATAGCCATGTGGTGGTGTGTTCCATTAGTTTCGTAACATGTCAGAGGCTTTACATGTCAATGAAGACATCCGGCAGTAGTGCATGTGTGACCACATCTGGGTGGTGTTATCCCATTTACCTCTATCCCCCGTGCGGTCTTCTTGTCCAATGTATATTTTATTCTTACTGCGATGTATTATTTATCACTACATACATTGTACATGTTGGAGGGATGTATATAGCTCTACATCTGCTCTCTTTACAGGTTTCTGGGTGAAGAAACAAGTCAGTGGTACATGTTAATATGTGGACATTGGGACATGACATATCAGACATATGGAAAGCAAGCGGCTTGAGAACTGAGGCATATAATGTGCAAATCAGTGCCAATATCTTTGTTGGGAAATTTTCAAAGGGTTTTTCCTTATTGAGTACAGTAGCTGGGGTTCTTATCCGTGGGACCCCGTTTACCTAATGCACGCTTGCAATGAATACTATACATATGAAATGCACATAAAATAGTCCAAGGACATTACATTTGACCCTTTTATTTCCCAGAATCCTGTTTTGACTTATACCGATGCTATATTAAAAATTCAGAAATATGTAGAGAAATCCTGTGTTTCTGATGTGCTGAGACATTGTGGGATTGATCACGGACAACATGAGATAGAATAATCTATCACTAAAAATGGTGAGTAACCAGAGCAGAGACAGGAGACTGTACTTAAGGGAAATGTTCCTTACATTATTTATATTTCTATACGGTAAGGGGTGCAGGAATGGAAACTAGTCAAGATGGTGACTGTTTTGGACAACCCATTTTAAAACCATAATAAACCTGATAACATTCTTGAATACAATTTCTACAACATATACCCCCATACCCCCACATTTTATTGCCATCCATGTGCAACATCCCCCACCGGGCCTAGCCTTTTCTTGGGGCCTGGAGGCAGCCGGGGCCCAGAATACCGGAGTGGCTGGCTGTTGTGGCCTAGGGCGCGCGGATGTCACGGTGCCTGGTATGGGGTCGGAGGGCTATCCTACAGCCTGGCAGGTCTCCAGCACGTGGTGTGTGCAAGAAATATGGAGGGAGAGGCTGATGTACTGGTTCTCCCTGGGGCGACCCCTGAGTGTCTGTAAAATAGGTCCCTGGGTAATGGATGGGGAAGCCCGTGGTGGTAACAGCCGTATCCAAGGATCAGACGAAGGTAACGTTGTGCAAATCAACTCACAGTTCTTTATTGAACAACAGGTAGCAGGCAACAGGCCAAAATGGTCTAACAGCACACTTGGATTCTGGAGTGGTCAGGGGTCCTCAGGAATAATGCACCAGCCTGGTATTAGATGCTGGCTGGGAGAATTTGGATGGAGCTGTGTCCAAACTGTGGAAGCTGCAGCTCTGGATTAGTCTTCTGACTCAGTTCCTGGGATTGGGTTCTGTGGAAGCACTAAAGGTGTACTACACACACTGGGGCAAATTTATCAAGCTGTCTGAAAGTCAGAATATTTCTAGTTGCCCATGGCAACCAATCACAGCCCAGCTTTCATTTTACCAGTGCTCATGAATATTTTAAATTTTGTGATTGGTTGCCATGGGCAACTAGAAATATTTTGACTTTCAGACAGCTTGATAAATCTGCCCCAATGTCTCTCTCTTCACACAGACCATGTGGTCTGGACTGGTGACATGGAAAGAAGACCTGAGACTAAGACAAGACCATGAGGTCTGGACCATGTGCTCCCAGTGCACAGGGGTCCTATACTCCCCCTGGCCAGGTGGTAGCACCTCTCCAATCACACTCCAGTTTACAATACAGCCACAGAATTGGATAACATCTTACACCCATTTAACTATTGCCTTTCCAGGCAGGGGCTACAGCTACTATTACATAGTGTCCATGTTCTAGAACCTTCACAGAGGATTTGCGACTCCCTCTAACATCTCCTGACCAGGAGAGGGCGCTATTCCCAACTACCAGCCTGCCTATGTATTGGCAGGGGTGTTGCACATGTTTCTGAGGGTTAAGACTAGAGTCATGCAGTCCTACATCCACCTCTCTTGTATCACTGCACTACCATTTAAAGGGGTTTTCCTGAAATGTATGCTGATGACATATTTAGCCAGGATGCCACTGATCTGCAGAATTATGGCCCAAAATGAGGTCAGTTTCTACACTTTAATTTCCTTTGATGAAGCAGTGCTTTATCTTGTCTAATTTCTAGAAACATCTAATTATATATCTAATTAGCATTCTTTTCTCTTACTACTTTCCCTTCTTATAAATGAGTTGGTTCATATACAAGTGTAAGACATTGCTCTTACCCCTTTAAGACATCATTATTTCATGTCCTACAGCTATGCTATCAATTTGTTCATATGTAGCCACTACACTTATATTTTGCTTCCACGTAGCATGTCTACACGGGCTGCGTAGTCTTCACCCCATGTTGTATATATCTGCGGTTCCTACATATTATTTTCCATGATCCCACTTCTTCACGAAAAATATGACATCCAGTTGTCAATCAATTGATAGATTTCTAGGAGAAATAAAAGATTAATCTACGACAAAAGGAAATCTGCTTCATTAGCTGGGAATCATTTGGAGAGAATAATACATACTGATAGGTAAATACAGCCACATAGTGATATTATAATACCACCACATACTGATAGAGTTATACCGCCATATCCTGATAAAGTGAATCAGCTACATACTGATAGGGTAACATGGCCACTAACCTATACGGTTATACCGCCACATACTGATAGGTAAATACAGCCACATAGTGATATTATAATACCACCACATACTGATAGGGATATACCGCCACATACTGATAGGGATATAACGCCACATAGTGATATTATAATACCACCACATAGTAATATTATAATACCACCACATAGTGATATTATAATACCACCACATACTGATATTATGATACCACCACATACTGATATTATAATACCACCACATACTGATAGGGATATATTCCCACATACTGATAGGGATATACCGCCACATGCTGATAGGATAATACCGCCACATAGTGATATTATGATACTTCCACATACTGATGTTATAATAACACCACATACTGATATTATAATACCACCACATACTGATATTATAATACCGCCACATACTGATATTATAATACCGCCACATACTGATAGAGATATACCACCACACGGCCGGATTAAGGTTGGTGGGACCCATGGGCGCAAAATATGGTGATGGCCCAAATCGCCTCAATTTGGTGGGGGCCTCTTTAAAGGCAATGTGGTGGGGGCCCAGGGGCTCGCGCCCCGGGATCCCCAATGATGGCCCTGCCGCCACATACTGATAGGGTAATACCGCCACATACTGATAGGGATATACCGCCACATACTGATAAAATAATACCACCACATAGTTATATTATAATACTACCACACAGTGATAGGGTAATACCGCCACATACTGATAGGGATATACCCCCACATACTGATATTGTAATACCACCACATATTGATAGGGATATACCGCCACATACTAATAGGGATATACTGCCGCATACTGATATTATAATACCACCACATACTGATAGGGATATACCGCCACATACTGATAATATTATACCACCACATGCTGATATGGTAATACCGCCACTTGCTGATAATATTATACCACCACATGCTGATAGGGTAATTGGCTTCCTTGTGTGTTCAGGTGTTATATTGCATCAGACTGTGTGAGCGCTGAGGACAGAGACTGATGTGAGTCATTACCATATGTGTCCATAGCCACAGAGTATATTAGCGCTATATACTGTATGTAATGGGTTTTATTCCTTTGTGGATAAAGAGAATCACAATAATAAAACAAGGTTGTATATGTCAAATGGAGACAATTGAATTGTTATTAATTCTGTTTAGCATCTTTACATGTTTCTTCTTTTAGGATTCTTGTAAATAGAGATATTCTCTCTGGAGATGTGGTTACTATGAGGCTATATTTATAGTCAGACTATAGCCTGTTGCTTTCTAGTGTTTTACCATGATCTAAATATTTTTTATGAATTTAAAGGGAACCTGTCATTAGATTTTACCAACTGCGCAGCTCTCTTCTCCCGGCTCTTGCCGCCACTCCGTACAGAGACACAGACAGCGTGACGTCATAATATGGCGCCTGTGTCCCTGGATAGCATGGAGCGACGCAGACAGCCGGATAGTCACTGCGTCCTTCTGGATATCTTTTGCACATGTCTTAAAGAGTCAGGTGCTACTGATTTACCTTGCGGGCGATTTGGGCGCTAAAGGCCACCCGAATCCCCCACCAAAGAATTGGAAATTTTGCCGCTTCCTAGAGGGCTCTGCATTCTGCCGCCTGAAGCGAGATTATGATTTCGTCTCATGGCAGATATGGCCCTTGTCTTACCTTACAACATTTTTGATAAATCTGCCCCTTTATTAATGTAGTGGCACTGCTACTCCTGCACTCCAACATGCCCAGTTCTTCTTTCCCATGACATATACTTTACTACTTTGCTCTCAGAAGTAAAGATGAACAAATCTATTCATCGGTCTATAGGTTGGGTCTGAATCCTGGCGATTATAAGGTGCCAACTAAGCATAAAATATGAATATTTTGTGATTCACTTTAGATGAATCTTGCATGTACGATAATAACGAAAGTCTAACTGATCCATTATAATCTTCATTGATTTTCATGGACTTTTAACGGCTTCCGTTAGGGTCCGTTTGTGCAACTTCCAGAAAATGACCCGTTTTTTTTTGTTTTAAATTCATGTATCGATATGGAGCTGTTCTCAAAAAATCTGTGTTTTAGAGGACTATAGGGGGTTATATACCAATTTCCATGACATTAATACGGACCAACCAAATCCTATGAAACGAAAAGTTGTACAAAGCGAATCTTACTGATGTTACTGACGTTTCTCAAAAAGATGTAAAAGTCAGTGGATTCATCTAAATGTCCAGTGTAGAGCTGTCGGTACTCTCATTATCAGCACTGTATATTTGTCCAAGAATTCAGATTTTTTTTCTATCCTTCCTGATTTATACATCAATTCCTGTACCCAATTAATAATGCCTTAATTTCAATATTGCGCCTTTTTCTCATTTTTATAACTTTTTATAATACAAACAATAACATTAATTTGCTAAAATTAAAAAAAAAACCCTGTAATTCAGGACACCCTCCAAATCTTTTCAATATACCATTAACTTCAATACCACCGAAGAAGGAGACGGAACCTCCAAAACATCACTGAATTATGCCAGTGCCTCGGTGAACGCTCCTTGGGGCTTATTTACTAAGGGTCGCGGATTGCACTTTCATTGGACTGTTCGCCGTTTTCGGAATTTGCACAGCTCTGACAGATATTTAACAGGTGTCCGCTCTGGGATTGTGTCACATGCGATAGTTTTTTGGCGCAGCTGGCGCTGACTTTCATGCGTCAGGAATGGGGGGGTAAGCCGCCGGGACGATTGCGGGATTTACCTTTCAAATTGTGTCGCAATTCCAAGCACTTACATGCGCCAGGAAGAAGAAGGTGAACTCCAGGGACCTGAGCGGGGAAGCGACACATGCAGGATATCGGGCGCACGATCTTAGTGAATTACGGCAGAGTGCATTATAGACGGACAATGCACTTTGTGTGAACTCTGTGGACGGGGTAAGTAAATGTGCCCCCTTGTGTCTACAAGTAAAACTATGGGGCAGATTTACTTACCCAGCCCATTCGCGATCCAGCGGCGCGTTCTCTGAACAGGATTCGGGTCCGGACGGGATTTATGAAGGTAGTTCCTCCGCCGTCCACCAGGTGGCGCTGCTGCGCTGAAAAGCATCGGAACGCGCCGGAATACACCGAGCTGGACCAGGTGAAGGTAAGCGCTTCCCAATCGACACATTTTCGGTTATTAAATGCGGCGTTTTTTCCGAATCCGTCGGGTTTTCGTTCGGCCACGCCCCCCGATTTCCATCGCGTGCATGCCAGCGGCGATGCGCCACAATCCGATCGCGTGCGCCAAAATCCCGGGGCAATTCAGGTACAAACGGGGCAAATCGGAAATATTCGGGTAACACGTCGGGAAAACGTGAATCTGGCCCTTAGTAAATGACCCCCTATATGTGGACTCTCACTGGTCTGTAGAGTATTGTGTATATATGTTTGTATAATGAATAAAGAGAAGATGGAAGTTTTAAAGATTGTGTCAGTGATATTGAAGTGGCCCTGGTTACAATGTATCGCAGCGGCTGTGGTCTGGTACATGTGTAGTAAGCGATGATAAAATACGAAATAATACCTTATCATTATTCACCCACCCGGGAATTATGCCGCGCTGTATGTGGCTTGGGTAGAAGGGTTTTTTCTATACGGCTTTGAGAGTTGAGGTTTTCCCTTCGGTGCCCACGTAGAAGAGAATAGCACTAGTGAGTTAGCATAAAGGGCTCAGCTGCTGCGGAGCTCTGTAATTGCTATTCTCCTGTGACTTGCATTCTCCGTGAACTAAAATGTTTTTCTCCAGCAGAGTCGAGGTGGTGAGGGGGGGGGGGGGAGGGGGATCATTTGTTTCTTTAACATTACAAAAATCTAATGCATTTTGCAGCAGTTTATTCACAACATCATTTTTCTGCTTTGCTTCATTGATCTGAGCTCCCCCACCTGCTCTTACATGATCTTCCTTAGGGGTGTCAAACCTTGTTCACGGCAACTGCGCTTCTGTTTCAATTGTTCGACATTAACATTGCATGAACTGGCAGTTTAGGGGCCTCCCTAGGTAGGTGGCCCCAATGCTGATGAGGCAGGGAATGGCTTCTGCATGCACGCCACACATGCGCCATGCTTTGTGCTTCAGTTAAACAAGTCAGGGGGCAGGAGAGGGTCTGTGCACAGCAGATGTGTGCTATATACCAGATACAGACAGTAATTGTTGTATTGGATGTAGATATATATATAATATAATACTCCACAAATTACTAATAGGTCACCATAGACCAGTATATCATCCAATATTTCAGAACATCATCAGAACATTACATCATGAGTTTTAGATATGGATATACAGTATGTCATATAAAAAGGAAGAGGCCAAATACTGAGCAGAGCGTGCAGCTGCTATACATATGGACAATGCTAAAGGGCAATGGTAGCAAACCTATGGCAGGGGTACCAGAGGTGGGCACCCAGTCTGACAACCCAGCACGTAGTTCACCAGACAGGACTAAAAGGGGTTCCCCGGACCATGGGTTCATTTTTTAAGACCCCCATAGTTTATAATTGATGTGCCATGATCAGGGCTATTTTAAAGTGACAAATCTATGGCTTCCTGGGAATACAGGAGGAACAAGAAGGTTTGGATAGAGCTGGATCATTAGAGCTCCTGCTCTGGGCCCCACAATTGTTCCTGTTCAGGGGGCCCTGGAGGGAAGCAATAATAATAATTCTTTCCTCAGGACACCGATACGATTCAAAGCTGTAACAAAGCAGCGAGAAATAAGTTACTGCTTAAATTGCCCTGTTGGCATTCTGCAATAAATAAGTGGGTCTTGGTTGTAGTTTGGGCACTCGGTCTCTAAAAGGTTTGCCATCACTGGTACAGGGGTTTCTAAATCCTGGGGATCCGTAAGATCATTTGCCACACATATGAACACCATTATTATAATTTTTATATGAAAGGTAGAAGCCCTGTTACAGATTTGGGGAGGGGTCCAGAGGATTCAAGTTACACATTTGCCCTCAGACCTATTTAGTTCAATCTCAATGCATTTGGAATTAGGTAAAGGGCAAAATGGTATAAACCGGAGGTTGTGGATTACAATAATTGTTATGGATTCCCATGGATTTTAACTTTTGCACTGTAAATTTATTGCCACATAGATTCATTTTCAGCTGTATTTTGCCATTACCAGGTTCGTTGTGGACGCTATATGGGGTTACGAAGGGCCAAGTGTGAAACCAGCCTTAGTCACTATTAAGACACGAGTATTTTGATCAGTATTGTACTTCAGTATATGTAAGCCAAATGTTTTATATTCAATAAAAATACTATATCCTACAATCCTCACACATCATTCTAATAATAGACTGACACAATTCTGGAGGGGATTTCTTTGCAGTAGTCTTCATTTTCATCACAGACAAGATTATAATAGAAGATAAGTTTTCCATAGAAAATACCATCATTACACCGACTATTCCTAGGGTTTATCTGAAAAACACAGAGCTCAAGTAAAGATGGCAGCCCCCTTAGTCATGATAAATATAAAACAGTATCACCAAAAAATATTTTGGGAAGTTGTTCTAAGTTAAATTACATCAAATGACTAGGGGGCACTGTCTCTGTCTGGAGAAAACAAGCTTTAATTTCTAGAGACGACACAGAACTGTGAATCTGTGGAATAGCCGAGCTCAGGAGCAGGTAACAGTAGAGAAAGCAGAGAGCTTCAAGAAAGGTGTAGATGTCTTCTTACCTCAAAATAACATTGATGGTTAAGTTAATATAATATGGTTAAGTTAATATAATATAAGTTAAGATAATATAGAATTGTTTCCCTTATATCCCTTCCTCATCCAATCCCTTCCGTTTTTTGGTTGAACTTGATGGATATATGTCCTTTTTTTCAACTGTACCAACTATATATAATAACCACTACAATGGTTTATTTAACCTTCATACCCCTTTGTCTTCTATTCAGAGCTTTGGGGCTACCACATTAAACTGTAGAGGATGAGGGGGTTCAAGGGTCCCTCATTCTCATAATATTTTCATAATCAAATGAGGTTCCCGGAGTAAGACCACCACTGATCAGTGAGTTATCCCAATGCTGTGCACTGGGGATACTGTAACATGAGTTTTCTCCTATGTTGTGCATAGGAAATAATTTGATATAGCCACAATATCCTTTTAATAGAAATATCAGCACAAATCCACTCATATACTTTCATGGGTACACACCTGGGGACACTCGCATTTATTATTAATAATAGCTGATGCAATGCTATAGGCGTTTGCACCATAAGAGAAAACTGCAATTGTTGTGGCCCTCATATAAAAGAGTTATAGATGATCACATCATATTTTCTCATTGTATTTGTCAGGCTTCTCCTTCTCAGATTTAGTAACAATATTAATGCATGTGAATGGTGGGACCTGTTTGTCCTTAGATGTAGCTTACAAAATGAGGACCCTCTTGTGTCAAGATATAGGGGAATACAGTATGTGTATATATAGATTATGTGCATAATGCTGTTTCCACCCTTATACCATAGGAAGTAATTTTGTAAATTTGATACAAATACTTTATGCCTTCTTCTTATCCTGATCATTGGTAAGGACAGGATCGTGTGGCCAGGTCTGGGGGTGAGCGAGTCTTCACTTTAAAGGTCTGAACAATTGTGACAACTGTTTTGGGTAGAGAGCATGAAACTTCTCTTCCAATATTTGCCTGAATAACCTCATCGCTGAGGACAGAATGACCTTTAGACAGTCAGATAGCTGGAAAGGATTCACTGACAAGAGTGTGGGCTTCTTATTCCACCATGTAAATCTCTGCCGCAAATAGAGTCTGTGGAGGACCCGATAACCACAGCACCGTGTAATGCTTCATGTGTCCTGTGGCGGCGCTGTAGCATCAGAGGTCATGTGATTCAGTATTTCAGTAGACATGATGTCACTACCAGGAGAACTGGAGGACAAGAGATGCTGCATGTAAAATGTCTCAATCTTCAATCCAAGGGCGTCAACATTTTCTATGTTACTGTATGTTTACTCTAGGAAGGATTTTTTTCCCATAAAAAAGCAAATATTTTCAAATCTCCAATGAGCGAATCATTCAAAATTTGATTAGCTGAAAGTTTGCAAAATTTTTTAACGATTCATTTCAAATCCAAGTTGAATTGATCCAAACCCACATTTGGTGAAAATTGTTGAATTCTGTCTAAAAAAAAAAAGGTTGTCTTGTTTAGTTCATTTTCTACAAATAAATTTTTAAGGAACCCTAATGCTAAGGCTGCATTCACACAGCTGTTGTGGGGACGTATATCTTGTGGCACCATACATAGGGAAGATAGAGAACGTATTGCTATTTCCTATGGAGAAGGGAGGGGTGAGCTGTGCTGCTCACCCCTTTTCCTCTCCAGCGTGCTACCGTATGCTCGCCTGTCAGTGTGAATTAAACCTAACCCTAATGGAAAAATATTTATTAAAAAATGTGTTTTATATGGATAGAGGACCAAAATTAACCCAAAAATTAATACAGAAAAATTGGCAGATGTGTACCAAATGTATAAAACAAAGTCATAGAGCACTGGTGTATGAAAAATCTCCCCCAGTGGGGGTAATTTACTAAGGGCCCGATTCGCGTTTTCCCGACGTGTTACCCGAATATTTCCGATTTGCGCCGATTGTACCTGAGTTGCCCCAGGATTTTGGCGCACGCGATCGGATTGTGGCGCATCGGCACCGGCATGCGCACAACGGAAAACGGGGGGCGTGGCCGAACGAAAACCCGTTGGGGCAGATTTACTTACCCGGTCCATTAGCGATCCAACGGCGCGTTCTCTGCACAAGATTCGGGTCCGGACGGGATCCTGCAGTGGAAATCAATCGGCGCAAATCGGAAATATTCGGGTAACAAGTCGGGAAAACGTGAATCGGGCCCTTAGTAAATGACCCCCATTGTGTTTAGAAACCCAATGCAAGCACAAGGAGGCAGGTGTCATTTCAAAATGCAATGCAAGCGCTGCATATGACCCCACCCTCAAGGAGCAACTGATTCATGACACAGATCAGGACTGGAATAAACCAAGGTTATAAGAGCAGCCTACCTAATGAAAGGCAAGCTAAGAAACTTTGAAAATGACCACACAGAAGAGCTGCGGTGAATGCATTACTGGCCAACCAGTAACTTAAATGGAAACCAGTCATCAGAAATTGACCTAATTAACCACTACCAGTATGTCAAAAAAGAGATTAACACCTTCCAGATCATGTTTCTTGGCTCAGTGCGGTGGCATCATTCAGAATATCAACTTTGAAGTAAGATGTACATTGGTTGTATAAAGTCATGGAGGCGGAGATCTCAGCGTTGAAGTCAAGCTCTCCTCACCTCTGAATGAAAGAGATCTGTTAAGATCTGTTAAGTTAACTCTCCACCTCCTTGACTTATACAACCGAATTACATGTCACTTTAACATTGATTTTGTGGACGATGCCACCGTGCTGGGCTATGAAATAGACATGATTTAGAAGGTGTTTAGCTGCTTAATGACATACTGGTAGTGGTTTATTAGGTCAATTTCTGCTGACAGGTTCCCAACCATAATGAAACTTTTTTTTAATAAAGTTTTATTGATTCAATAACAGAGTTCCTTGATAAATATGGAGTTCTATAGGAGGTAGGAAACCTTCCGGTTCCTCCTACATTGTGGAGTGTGTAACCAGGATTCGCCATATTAAAGGGGTTGTCCTAGGGTGGCAACCCTAGGGTGGCCTGGACAAGGCGGGTTAAAAAAAATACACAGGAACTTGCCTCCACAGTGCCTCCTGGCCTCCAGTGCTGCTATCTCCCCGGTCCATGCCCCATGTTAACAAACAGGGGCACGGAAGCCACGTTACACTCAGCTTCTGGCCGGCCGATGTGGCCCTTGGACAACCCCTTTAATCTAAAGGCGAAATCTGTAAAATGTCTTTTTACAGTTGACAAGAAAGAGGCTGAAACACTGCACAGTGGCAAGGTGACACAATAATGTCATTAAGGTATTATATCAGGGTCATGAGAGGGTTATCTACCTGCAGGTAGCCTGTTTAAACATAGTGTGATGTCATCAGTGGTGTGTGATGTCACTTTCTGCTGGATAGTAGAGACAAGTAGAGTAGTTTCAGTTTGACCTAATCCTTGCATACAACATTATATATGACACTATATTGACACTGCTGTATGGGGGACATATATACGGCCAATGTATATAAGTCCTACATAAGTCCCTCATATATGGCAATGGGTGTGGGGCGCCCTACGAGAGGCACCGTACCGCTCTGTACCCCGTGAAAAGATAGGACATGTCCTATCTTTTCTCGGCATACCGCGGCATGCGCCATATTCCTCTATGGAGAGGGGTGAGCTACAGTACGTCAGGAAACGGCAGTGTGAATGCACCCTAGGAAAGTAAGGTCAAACAGGTACCAGAGCTTTACTGTATATAATTCAGGGGATTCATACTCAAAATCTGATTTTGCAATGAATGTAAACTCAGCTCTGCTACATCTACCGTCTGTTAACCATAGAGAATAAAGGAATCCCTCCTGCCGGTTCTCACTGTTCTAATTCAATGAATCAATCAATTTGTTACGGGTAAACATATCACCTGACGAATACTGCTGGATCATCTACAATAAACGCTCCGTGTCGCAGTCAATGCTTTCGCAGTATTTTTGATAATATCCTTTAAGAGGATTGATTGCTTTTGTCTGTGGTGGGGGTCTGTGTGACACAGAGGTCATTAGACTGGAACACGGGATTATTCATCCCATTTCTCCTCAATAATTCATTTACAATGAAAAGTGGCATAAATAGCGCACAATAGTCCCCGGCTTCAGTTTCATCTTCTTTGTTCAGGTGAACATTTAGAAACACTTTGCCTTTTAGCTGAACATCTCCATTATACTGGAGCGAGGACTAGTAGATGGCATTTTTTTTCCCGTTCAGCGGTGTGGAGTGGTGGATAAGAGGGAATGTATTACTAAAGTGTACTTCACCTTTCAAAAAAACGTTGCCGAAATCCGTAGTTCAGTTTGTGTACATGAGGATTAACACTATGTGAGTCCCTTTTCTACCAACACTTATTTTTACAGTCATTAAAGGAAATCTACCTTACTTACTTACCTTGAGAATGCTGTGGCGGCACTGATGCAGAAACATATCTTGTTCAGTTCATGATGCATAAAAGAAAATGGTACATTTTTAAAATTCTAGTTTGCAGTCCTTTCTGACCTTCTGGGCGCAGAAGTAGCTGCTTTTAGTATCTCCACTACCCTCTAGTATTCTATGGGGCACATTTACTTACCCGGTCCATTCGCGATCCAGCGGCGCGTTCTCTGCACAGGATTCGGGTCCGGCCGGGATTTAAGAAGGTAGTTCCTCTGCCGTCCACCAGGTGGCGCTGCTGCGCTGAGAAGCATCTAAGCGCGCCGGAATACACCAGCTCGGACCAAGTGAAGGTAAGCACTTCCCAAGCGACACTTTTTCGGTTCTTAAATGCGGCGGTTTTTCCGAATACGTCGTGTTTTCGTTCGGCCACGCCCCCCGATTTCTGTCACGCGCATGCGGCGCCGATGCGCCACAATCCGATCGCGTGCGCCACAATCCCGGGGCAATTCAGGTACAATCGGCGCAAATCGGAAATATTCGGGTAACACGTCGGGAAAATGCGAATCGGGCCCTTAGTAAATGACCCCCTATGTCTATGAAATCTCAGTAAGCTTTTGTCTTGCTAGCAAGATGGAATCCAACTGAGATTATAGAGTACAAATCAGATTAGAAGGCTGGAGGGAGGATGATAAGAGCTAAAGTAAGTGGAGACAGAAGCACTTTACTCTGATAAGATATATTGCAATGTGTTTTGTATTCATTTTTACTAGTAATTTATGTAAAAGTGTGGTTACAAATGACCACTTACCTATGTTTTATTATGTTCCTTTTTATAACAAATTTGTTATATCAGTCTGAAGTCATCTCAAATAAAGAAAATGAAATAATTTTGCCAACAACGTGAATTAAAAACTCTGACTGCTTTGTATCTCGGACTACCAAGCATGGTAACAGACTACAAACAAATTCTTTGTAGTCTGATTTTGCAGGCATACAGCTAAATTGCTAAATTTACATTAGAAATGTAAAGGGAACCTGTTACCAGATTAATCCGCACATAACTACTAGCCCCCTTTGGCAGCGTATGAAATGTTCTACAATTTTTTTTTTTGTTATGTGAAATCTCACCATTTTACCTATAAAAAATTTCCCAAAGTTATGTGAAAATGAGCACAGAAGAGTCAGATTTTTCCTAAGATGAGTGAAATTTAGAGGCTGCAGCAGTTCCTATCTTTCGTTCTATAGCACCTAGAAACATCCTACTGGTGTCATACTAAAGATAAGAATCACATTTTCGGATCATATCAGCGATCTACAGAACCAGAGATAAAGACAGTTTAAACAGGTAGGAACTCGACTGCAACTCACACTTTCAACTATGATTTTAACTGCACGTATATGCGGTTGTGTAGATCACACAACTAAGGAAAAATTCTTATTTTTAATGCTTCAAAATGTTTATAGGCACTATAAAGATTTCAATAAAAATAGAGAATTCTAGAAAGGACATTTCATCACCTACCTGAAGGCGCCAGTAGTTTAATGGGCAGATGCAAGGTCCTATGACTACACATGTCGTGTACATATAACAGTATTTTATACTGTATTTTTATACCCTGGTTATTGACCTAGTTGCTTCATTTTTTATATAATGGAGCAGAAAATTGGTTGCATATGGTTTCACATATTTTTTAATTAGAAGTAATGGGCAAAGTAATGAAGATTGAGATTTTCATTTTTTATTATTATTATTTTTACATTTGGGTACTTTCCATTCTGTATGAGTGTACACTTTGTGGATTTTAACTGTACAACTACATGCGGTTATAGATCTAGCAGTACAGGCAAGTCCCCAGGTTACGTACAAGATAGGTTCCATAGGTTTGTTCTTAAGTTGAATTTGGATGTAAGTCGAAACTGTATATTTTATCATTGTAGCTCCAGACAAAAAATTGTCCCAGTGACAAATGGAGTTTCAAATTTTTGTGCTGTTTGGAGAACAAGGATTATGAATAAAGCTTCATTACAGACACTTTACAGCTGATCATTGCAATCTGGGACTATAGTAACATCCAGAGAGCTTCACCAGAGGTCACAGGGGGCCTAGGGGTCCGTCTTTAACTAGGGGTCATCTGTAAGGCGGGTGTTTTAAAGTAGGGTCATAGTCTAAGAGTCACAATGCATGTCCATGCATTTTTTAAAGAAATCCCGGCTTTTCCGCACTATTTGCCGCTTTGGAATGGCTCGGTTCCAGGTATGCAGATCCAGTCAATGCTAAAAGTTTTTTTTTACAATTCTTTAAGCGTGAAAATGTTTACAAACGGGGAATATGCTAGGGAGCAGTTTTAGTCTTTAGTACCCGGTCAATTATATTGTAACGCATTACAACGTCATTAGAATACACGCCGGTAGCAATAATTACAGTATGTTATCACTGTAAAGAATCCGGGGGTAGAAAAGATGAGCTGTGAGAGATTTACTTAGATAGAGACAGACAGTTACAACAACAACTGGTTTCATAGACTGCGCTGCCATAAATCGACAAAAACTCTAGTAGACAATAATCTGAAATGATAAGTAAGATGGATTTTTCGGTTATTAATTGCGGCGGTTTTTCCGAATCCGTCGGGTTTTCGTTCGGCCACGCCCCCCCCCCCCGATTTCCGTCGCGTGCATGCCAGCGCCGATGCGCCACAATCCGATCGCGTGCGCCAAAATCCCGGGGCAATTCAGGTACAATCGGCACAAATCGGAAATATTCGGGTAACACGTCGGGAAAACGCGAATCGGGCCCTTAGTAAATGACCCCCATTCTCCCTCATCTACTAAGAGGCGCTGGTATCAAAGTAGATCCATACACAATCTGCACAAGGTCATATCTGTTTAGACCAGGTCTGGTCTGTAGGAGATTTCATCTATAGTCTCAGCTGGTTTTCAGCTAGGCACGCCCCTGCCCACCCAAATTGTCATGCAGGGTGGAAAAGCTTCAGAACTAGCGAGGATGGTGAATTTTACATGCCTTCTCTGCCAGAAAATTGGCGGAGAAGGGATAGTAAATGTCCCCATTGTCTTTTGTCTTACTAAGAAGTGAAAGGGCATGGAAATCTGTACATCTAATCCAGGGCTTGAATAAAGGAAAATTCTAGGGTTATCTGGCATACCTCACCTTACTTTTATATAAATTAGTAATCCATGAACCTAGCTGCTGTGACTCACTGCTTACCCTCCCCTTTCCATAGACTTCTATGTAGTGGCGTAACTTGAAGTTGATGGATTCCAGTACAAAGTCAGTGTCAGGCCCCCAACTATAATGTATGCTCTCCTCATCTGGGAAAATGACACCTTTCGGGCCCCATAAGCCTCTTAGGCCCAGTTGCAGCCGCACCCTTTGCACCCCCTCCAGTTACCCCCCTGCTTCTATGTGATCTAAGTGATCTTTTTTGATAGCAGGATATAATTCTGCACCGATTTCAGAGAGAAATATATTTTAACAAAAAAGAAGAGAGGATGATAAGAGTAAAAGTAAGAAGAGAAGATATATTACAAAGGTTCTTGTCATCACTTCAGTTCTGCTAAATCCAAAAGTTAGTGGAAATGGATTGGGGAGTCTGGATTCTTTATTGAATGGGTTTACTCATAAACAAAACAAAATGTATCCCCTACCCAGAGCATAGGTGACAGGTGTCTATGATGAAGCAACCAATGCTGAATAATGAAAATAGAGGTCCTTTAGTTTTATGTGTGAATATTGCAAGGACCTGCATACTGTGTACTCCATTCACACCGGAGATGTCTCTTTTAGTCATCAGTGGAGGTACCAACAGTACGCATATCCCCAATCAGGTAATTATGACCCATTCTCTCTGTTTATTGCATAATCCCTTTAAGGAGTCTGAGAGTCATATTAAGTGGTTGTCCTGTAATAATACTACATTTATTGCACCAGTATTTTTTTTACACAGTCTGGAATTTCAGGGCTTCTATGTTTAGTCAGGGGGTCTGGTATATGTATTTGTTTGGGGGGCCTAGATGTTTAGGGTGTTGCAAATTGTGTAATCTACACTAATTGGGATTATAATGCTATAGAATATACATTATTTGGGATTATAATGCTATAGAATATACAGGCAGTCCCCGGGTTACATACAAGATAGGGTCTGTAGGTTTGTTCTTAAATTGAGTTTGTATGTAAATCGGAACTGTATATTTTATCATTGTAATCTTAACCAGAACTTTTTTGGTCTCTGTGACAATTGGATTTTAAAAATGTTGGGTCGTCATAAGAATCAATATTAACACTAAAGCTTCATTGCAGACGCCTGTGATACTGTTACAGCTGATTATCGTAGCCTAGGACTAAAGTACAATAAATTACCAATATCCAGAGGTCCGTTTGTAACTAGGGGTCGTATGTAAGTCGAGTGTTCTTAAGTAGGGGACCGCCTGTACACTATTTGGGATTATAATACTACAGAATGAGGTGTTTGGAACATAATTGGGCAAAAAAATGTTATGTGCTGTCATCTCAAAATCTGGCAGTGGCTATATGCATTGTAGTACTTATATATTGGATGTCACACCAGGACCAGGTCAATTTATCACAACCATCTAAGTCCTGGGGTGAGTAAACCCTGAAATGTGCCCTAAACATATCTGCATATAGGAACCAAAATCCTTTTTACAGCATTGATTGTTCCAGGCTTGGGATGTAACCTACAGCATATGTAATAAATCTGCACAGAGTAATAAGCCCATAGAATGGCATCAACAATCACTTTATTCATCTATTTCCAAATGATAAAACCTCTTGAAAACTGATTATCTCACAACATTCAGATCTGAACATCCAGTCCAAGAGTTATTATTCTCTCAGGTCATCAGGACTATCTAGCTATTTACCAGTGGTGTGAAAAGGCCTATAATGATGTCCATTTATTCTTATATTTCTACGGATAAAGAACAGATCAGTAACTTGGCTTCTATTTATCTAACAGTATCTATCTACTTATATTATCTCTATCTATTTATCTATCAGTAACGCTGGCGACGGGTTCCGCTCCCTGTTCCAAGCTTACTGCTGCCCTGTCCAGCCATATTTCAACAAACTCCCAGATCCTGTAGGGTGCAGGCAGTGTCTATCTCCCCTTCCTAAATGATTTGGGCAGCAATGCTGTTCCCAGCCAATCAGTGCACGCCTGTAGCTGCATTATTATAGCAATGGCAACAGGCCAAGATAGAACTCCAATCCAGGTCCAGGTCCAAGGTAGCTGGTTGGATAATGTCTTACATAACAGGTTCACAGCTCAATTTCAGTAGTTTTGGGCTGGAGAAGTTAGGAGCCGGTTTAGCACCAATCCTAGGGCAGGGTGTAGAGCTGCAGCGGGCCATGTCTTGTAGTAAGGACCCATCGGCTTCAATCTCAAAAAGGCTCTTAGAATAGAACTGGAACTTTCCAGCCATAGTGAGTCTTATATAACCTTCACCTAGGGGGTAGAGAATTCAGACATCCAACCAGGGACCACGTGGCAAAATTGTATTAACATTGATCAAACATAGCATATCATTGGTTAGTGTAAACTTTCCCTTCCCAGGCAGACATGCTGACACAGCATTACCCCCTACAGCCAGTAGGTGGCACACATACTAAGAGATTAATATATCATTAACGGTAAAGAATATATTATTAACGGTAGCTTCATTTATAAAAACTCTTAGAGCAGTGGTGGTGAACCTATGGCACGGGTGCCAGAGGTGGCACTCAGAGCCCTTTCTGTGGGGACCCAGACCTTCAACCCAACACAGAGTTTGCCAGATAGGACTCAAGACTTTCTTCTGTGGTGCAATACAGACCAGAAAGTGCCATGCTCAGCGCTATTTGAAAGCAACATCCTTGGCTGCCAGAACTACAGGAGGAGCGATAAGGTGTGGATAGAGATGGATTGTCATTGGAGCTCCTGCTCTGGCTCCCCTGATTCTTCCTCTTCAGGGGACCCTGGAGAAAAGCTAAAATACAATTTTCTCCATCATCTTTCTATTGTATTGGTGAACTCAGGACACCAATACAATTAAAACCTGTGATACAGCAGAGATCAATAAGTTACTGTTTTGTCATGTTGGCAAATTGCGACATATATGTGTGTTTTTGTTGTAGCTTGGGCACTCTGTCTCCAAAAGGTTTTCCATCACTGTCTTAGAGCGTAGGATTCAGTTGGCCATACTTCACCTGCATCTTTGAATATTATTTTTTGAATATTCATATTGAATATTTTAAGTGTTAAAGGTTTGTAAACGACCCGCCCAGCGGGCCATTACACTTTCAAGTGAATACAAGCCGCTCTCTGAACTCCACGATACCAAGGGAGAACTTCTGGGCCAGCAGCAAGTGTTAGAAATGCTTTGAGTTGTGCCGACTACTAGCAGAACACCAGATGTAACATCTGGAATAATGTAAGTATGTTGGGTGATCTTAGTTGTCCTCCTAAAAAGGCTTGGTGTAAAATTTCCTGTTTAATCTTCATTTACTTTGCTCTTGTAGCAAACCATTAGGCTCCATGCAGAGATTATTTTATAACTGATCGGCTGAAAAACGCTTTGTGTATTCTTCTCGAAACGGAACGTTGAGCATCTCTTAACCTCGCTGTGTGATTTCAGGTTTTTGTTTCTTTAATAGATTTTTATAAATGTATGTTTATGTTTAGCAATGTCACCTTTTCAGTTCTCCTCTGGATGTGACCTCCTTTACCTCTCCTATAGCATGTCCAGATATGTGTCAATAGATGATCATCCTATCAAATAATATTGTATGTCTGTATTCTTACTGCATTGAGTGTAAACTGTACGTAGAATGGGGAAGGCATAACGAAAGCTGCTGCCTGTTTATTTTTGGCTGCAGACACATTTTGTTAAATACTTTTCTTTAATTTCCACATTCTTACATCCCCATTATCTCCCTTGCCACCCACCTACTGTGTCTCCTTACCCCATCATACATTCCCTGCCACAATCCCCAGACTGAGCAGCTATCACTTTGACTCCACAGCACCCCTTTCCATTTGTTCGTTTCCTACAGAACCTCTTACGGATTGTATCTAAACCTTACCCCACCATCCCAAGTAATGAAGCATGGCAGTAGGTTGTATTAAGAGGGGTTGTACTAAGTTACCATGTTATCAGCATGGTGGCTGAGTGGGTAGCACTACAGCCTCGCAGCGCTGGAACCTGGGTTCAAGTCCCACCCAGGTCAACATCTGCAAAGAGTTTGTATGTTCTCTCCGTGTTTGCATGGGTTTCCTCCCAAAACATACTGGTCGGTTTAGATTGAGAGCCCCAATGGGGACAGTGACAGATTTGGCAAGCTCTGTGCAGTGCTGCATAATCTGTGTGTGCTATATATATATATATATATATATATATATATATATATATATAATTATTATTATTATCATCCCCTATCCACAGGGGATATCAAGCTGATAGGTGAGGGTCCCACTGTTGGAACCCCAAAAGATAATGAGAAAAGACCTCCAGAGAATAGGAATTGATGGAACGCCAGGTCGTGAAAGCATCCTGCCATCTCTTTTTTAATAGTATGAGAGTGTTGGAAATTGCAGAGCACAACGCTGAGGCTGAGTTTGGAAATTCCAAAACACAATCCAGAAACCCAATCCCATATGCGTTTCAATAGAAATTGGTAATAATCACCCGGTGTTTTGCATATGAACGCAATCCAGACAGAACATGTGATCACAGCCTCACCTGGCTCCTTTGCTCCTTATCGCTGTCTATGTTAGCTTCAGAGATATCCCCAGGCTATGCTAAGCAATTTCCTTCACTCCCTTTATATTAAATAAAGAATCAGGACCGATACTCTACTTTACACTCCGTTCATCAGTAAGACCCCTGTTGTCCAACTTGCTGGAGGTCCCAGCAGTCAGATCCTCATTGATCCTGTGGATAAGGGATAACATGGTAACTCCCCCTTTAATATCAGGCCCTAGTGATATTTGAAGTCCTATATAAAGATGCATGAACAGTACAAATATTCATAGGGAGGGGTTATTAATGTGCTGATATTGCTCCAAAAAAACTTGTCTAAAATGCCTTGCACTACATTTATCAAGGCATTTAGACCTTTTTTGGCCTTTTTCGGACGAAGTCGCCTTTGGAAAATAGGCATGGTCTTGTGAGAAAGGGGTGTGGCTTGTTGGAACTTGTCTGTGTGCCAAAAACTTGGGCGCACAGTTTGGACAAACTAAAAGTAGGAACTGACAGTCTTGTGCTACACCAGAATTCATCATCAAAGTGATAAATCTAGCAAAAGACTTGTGTTTTCAAGTTAGACTGGCAGAACCTGAGGCACATTGTTAAGTCCCACCCATAGAGTCACACTGTGGGTTTGGGGGCCCGTGTTATATATATCCCTATTGGGAAAAGGCAAATTTTCATACAGAACAAAACAAAATTGATGTCAGAAATTACCCTGGATATGTAATACACCCCCAGATATGTCCAAATAGAATGGAATTGTTCATTACACTGTGGACACGTCTGTGACCCGCCGGCAGCGGTGAGACATCGCCCATGGAAATACATAGCCGAGATTCTCCTCTCCGCTTAAAATCAAAGACATCATGACCCAGATCGTTCACCTAAGAAGTATTCAATCTACCTAGGGCTTGAATCCTGGGAATGTAATGTTTCTCACGTGCTATCTGGAACGGGTCACCTATAACTGTGCGGTAGTACAGCTGGAGCCTGAGGAGTGCACACAACAGATCCGGACAAGACTCATTTTGCTGTGTTCAGCACATCATGTGTGCGCAGCAGAAATGCAATTTACAATTTGTTCTGTTTCATGCAGGATTCATCTCTAGCCATGCCTGACAGATTGCTTGTGTACATATTAACACTAGCGCCACGTCAGATAACAGCGCCAAAAGATTTCCATGTAGCCCACCAGGGCCGGGGTTAAATGCATGACAGCCCATATTGTAGACTGAGCAAATGAAAAGAGCAATTTATACTTCCAGATGTCAGTAGCACAAGATGAATGGGGGATGCAAAATGTAAATCAGGGCCGACAGAGCTACTATATAGAGAATATACTGTAGCAGGTGCGGTTATACAGTGGCACCCGGTGTGCATTCAGTGGCTACAAAGGGACATTTCACCATTTCTCCTCTCCTCTATGCACTTTTTATTAGATGCTTCTCCATTGATTCCAGCACACTTGGAATTTTTTCCAAAGCAATACATTTCAGCACCAAATATGCTAATAATGTTCCTAAAACAAAAATAAAGACATCTTTTTTCCATGGTTGTAGCTTCACCAATTGCTTTTAGGGTTTGTTCTGACACTGCCTTTCTCTTAGCTCTCCTCATTTGGTTGTTCCACAGCACCTCCCTCTGAGTAACTACTATAACTACTGTAGTATTCAACCAGAACCCTGCTACAGCTGTTACTCAGAGCAGAGAGGAGGGTCTTTGCAGAAGCACACTACTCAGGTCACTGCACAGATCTAAACAGAGTGAGGATATTGTTATCTATATTTAAGCTATTTATTTACAGTCCTGCTCCTACTCAATACCAAAAAATGTGGAATGTTGTCCAATAAATAGTAAATAGTATCACAAAGCCAACACACTTAATATTAAATTGAACCTGAAAAAGGAAAAAGGCTAGTGTGTAAAGGCTAATGTCCTGGTCCTACTGGTAACACACACAGGTCTGTCTGCAGACAAGGATTACCTCTAAGGAGCTTTTAACTATTAGGATCCATATCTTACTATTATAACTTGCGATTAGAACAAAAGGTTAAGGTAAATCTTCCATGATAATCCATCATGACTCATACTCATAGATCCAGGCACTGTGACTGTAGTAATGTTCTTAAATTTGTTATCCATGGCCCCCTTCTTTCTAAAATCAACTTTTAAAATTATGCTATTGAGCCTGTAGGGCTCCTGGGGCTGTTAACAGAGCCCCTCCGTGCAGGCAGATTCACAAACTGTTACATTTCCCCTCCTCCCTCAGTAGTCCCCTCTACCTCTGCCTGCTGTCATCTCACACAGTTGGAGGGGAAAGTGTAACAACCTGTGAATCTGCAGCAAGGCTCCTGCAACACCCCCTTAATGAGCATCATTTTAAGTCAAAGTGCTTCGATCTACAAGTGTCCCTGTTTTTTCCATGCTGGATCTTTATGGTAAATTTCTTTTAAAGAGAATCTATCACCAATGACCTGATTTCCTCTAAAGACAGGTTGCAAAAATCCATTACACCTCTATTGCAACAATGCATTTGTCCATTTTCTGAGCATTTTCATTACAATATAATTGTGTGTGGGGGAACTTTGGTTTGGATGCATTTAAAAAAAACACTTGTCTGTATTGCTCAAACACTCCTCAGCTCTCTCATCCCCCACCGTTGTGCTTATTTACAACTCCTCCCTCCTGCTCCTTCACTCGCACTGGGACATTGCTCACCTCTTTTTGAGCAGTTGGGTAAGGAGGGGCTGTAAAAGAGCAGAAAGGTGGGGGCTGAGAGCTAAGAAATGATAGAGCAGCTTCAAGAAGACAAGATTTTTTTTTAATTCATCCAAACAAAAGCCCCCCACCCCTGGGACTCAGCACAGGATTCTGGTTGGGAGCCAGGTAAGTTAAACAACACAATTATATTGTAATGAAGATGCTCAGAAAATGGACAAGGGGATCTTTGCAATGCAGGGGTAATGGGCTTTTTGCAACTTGTCTTTAGTGAAGATAAGGTCCTTGGTGACAGGTTCCCTTTAATCAAAGTACTCTGTACCTTCCCTGGCATTATATGCTTATGCCCTTCTCCTTATGGCCAGGCTTCTGTGCAAACAAATTGTAGGTAGTTCATCAGGAACATGCAAACTTCTAGGAACTTCCCTAGACATTTTCAAATGGCGCCCTCTGCACTACATTCTAGGCATCGGAATAGGATTCAGCATCATCAAACAGCAATGTGGAATTGGGAGTGGAAGGGCAATAATTATCTGCATTATTAGGAAAAAAATTTGGACATTCCTTTTAAAAATATGACATCTTGTCTTACAAACACAACCCCTGGGTAGCATTTGCTGAGCGCTGTATTTGCGACCATTGGATGGACATAAGATCGGCTATTGGTCTAATCATCTCGCAGTTTTTTATTCCTATCGGAGCAGTGTTCACTTTTCTGAACGCAAACAATTATGAAACAATATGTCAACCGCAGTCACAATGAACTCCTCCATGCCTGCTGTCTCGTAGCGAGGTTTATGTTTATGGGTTTTATTGACTGCCAAATAAGAGGCAAAAGGAGGACAAGACTCCTGAAATCTGCAGCGGCTGCCAGGATCAGTCGTTCTACGTCTGCATTTCCAGCAGCTGCGGAGCTTAAGAGATAATAGAAGCATCGCTGGGGAAAAAAACAAACAATGAAAAGACGGGAAAGAAAAAGCGTTGAGAAATCCATCACAAAGTAGATAGAAGGCGGATTTCTATATCTCTAATTTGGGAATATATGGATGTTACATATCTCACTTGGAAAATGGTTTAAGTTACCCATCTTGGCCACTTGCTTATATTATATAATAAAGACTAGATAAATAACCTGAGTGCAGTGAGCTCCCTCTAGTGCTGCTTTTGGGAAGTCCTAAGTTCAAACTTAAAGGAAACCTCCTATTTGATTTGATGCATTATGAAGCAAACATACCTTGAGAATGCTGTAGCTACACTGATGCAGGATCATATCTTGGTTAATCCCTGAGCTGAGTGGTTTTGCTGAAAAAACAATTATAATATTCAGGTCCTGGTAAAGCTGGGTCAGTCTGGCTTGCTAGATCAACACATTAGACACTGAGCTTGTTATTACAAATGGAGGTAAGTCAAGACATGACTAATTAATCTGAGCTGGATCACTCATACACAGCAGCTGGGGGATGGTGCAGCAATTGATTATGCTGCCTTCAGGCACAACCCAGCGATTACATCATCCTCTCCTGCAGTGAATAGCTAATGTGCTAGGAGAAGCGCCGAACCAGCCATAGAAGCAACATTGCTTCATTATCATAATGTTATATCTGTTTTATCAGCAAAACCACTCAGCACAGGGATTAAACAAGATATGTTCCTGCATCAGCGTAGCTACAGCATTCTCAAGGTATGTTTGCTTCATAAAGCATTGAATCATATATTAGGTTTCCTTTATAAAGGAGTCTACCAGCAGTTTTGACCACATAAAGTTTCGGTCATTGGTAGGAATTGTCCTTGGAGTTTGGTGTAGCCACAGCTTTGTGTGTGTGTTGTTAGTAGTAGCAGAACTCTAAAAAATGTGTATTCCAGGATTGTAGCTGGACTTTGGGAAACACTTTGGGATTCTCCTCAAACTTCTGTATAAATCTCTGCATTCAAACTGCTCCCCAGCACCTCCCCTCTGCTGTAATATCTAACCAGAAGGTTTCAACAGCTCTTACCAGTTCTTGCACTTTAATTGCTGGCAGTAACTGTAGAGCATGCTAGGCTTGATGCTGCAATCGCCGCCGGCATCTACTGGTGAACTAGTGGCTGTGGTAGTGGCGGTTCGGGAAGAAAGTAGAAGACGGGGGAGTGCCTGCACGGCCCCTCATGAATACCCTGGACTGCCAGAAGACAGTTCGGTTAATTGGACCATTAAGTGTCACAGTATTTAGGATATGTTCCAATACAGCAAGGATTTTAACAGTTCGATAATTGGAAAAGGGCTAGGAAGTGTGTTTTATTAGTATGTGCAGCCAGTCCTTTTTTTATCTGACAGGTGTTCTTTAAAGGGGTTGTCCGAGGGTATATAAAAACAATGGTGTCTGGGTGGGGGCTGCTTTAAAAAATAAACATTTACTTACCCCAGCGTCCAGCGCTGCAGACCCTTTTCGGGTCTGCGTCCCATGTAAACAAACTGGGGCACGTAAGCCGCGCTTGCATTCAGCTTACGGCTGAGGTGGCGGCTATGCCCATGCCCGGTCCTGCGTTATACAGCACTACGATCAGGAAAGGGTGGACAGCCGTGTCGGCTGGCCGAAGCTGAATGCAGCGCTTCTTCTATGCCCCTGTTTGTTTACATGGGGTACAGACTGGAGATATGGCAGGGCGGGGGAATCGGGAGGGCGCGAGGTGGTAAGTTAATGTTTATTGTTTTTTAATACAGTCTCGGACAACCCCTTTAAGTAGAAAAGAGTACATTTGGAAATAGGAGCAATCTCCCGCTGGAAGGAGTTGTTAGTTAGCTGTCACACTGTAAATAGCCATTTCATAGAGTAATCTCATAAATCATGAAGCTTTTAACTATATTAACTTCAATTATACGCGCAGGTCAATGAAGCACAAGCCAACTTCCAGCTGCGTTACATGATCGCTTTCATGATTTCTTGACGCACCGAGGCAAGCAAGGTCAGGAGGAACACCTGGCAGTATAGATGTGTGTGCAGTTATCTGGCGGCATGTGATATCCACGCACAATGCTGATCGCCTTATCCCAAGTGTATCCGCAAAGATGAAATCAGCCTCATTAGCCGCATTTTCAGCAAGAGTCAAAAATGCAACGTTTCATATAAAAATTTCCCTGATACATTGTATCGGTATTGTACGCCAGTGTTACTATGTGGCGGGGTGTAATTGGGAAATGGGAAGTCAGAGCTGCAGACTCGGGGAAGGAATCAGATTTTCGGGATTTGGTAAACAAATCTTTCCCTAGCAACCACTTTCATGTCGGATGTGAAGAACCGGAGGGGAAATAAGAAAAACTCTTCCTCTGATTCCCTCTGCTGAAATCATTAGTAATGCTCAGTTCATCTCATGAGTTTGGAAGTGCCAGATGCCACCAATTAAATGCATTTGTCACAGACTAAATTATTAGAAATTTCTTCAAAATATGAAGAGTGACAAAAGAAGAAATGATCCTAAATACCTTAATATGATTGTGCCAAGTTGTTCCCAGCCCTCACAAGCCTTGTACTCTTCTGTCGAAATCTTGGCAATGTCTTCAGACAACATTGTATTAGTTTCTTGCAATGCAAAACATACAAAGCTCAAAGGATTGCATCAAAGATAACCCAGCCGGTATCGCAACTTTCGCAATCCCGGCTGATTAACCCGATAGATGGTGACCACGACATCTATATTGCATTACCAGGACAAACCAGGATCTTTGCTATGACAGCCCAAGGTCTGATGAAAGACCCCAGGGCTGCCGGCAATAAATGCCTGGCAGCCTATGCAATTCTGCGTAGGTTGCCTATGTAATATGGTGCAAATATATTAGTATTGCAGTATATTACACTGAACAAGTGATAAAATGAAAGAAAACAAACATCACAAAAATTATATTTTCACATTTGACCTCATAAAAACCGGATAAAAAGTGGTAAAAAAGTAACATTTACCCCCACATGATACCAATAAAAAGTACATCTTGTCCTGCAAAAAACAAGCCCTAAGACAGCCCTTTAAGCAAAAAAAATAAAAATGTTATTCTCATCAATTAAAAGCTATATAAATGGGTATCCCCGTAATCGTGGCGACCCAGATGATAAAGATAACAAGAGAAAATAGCTGAAAAAACATAAATGGTTAAAAAACTTGATTTTTTATACATTGAGGGGGTGTTGTTTCTAAAATGGCATAATTTACGGGGTTTTACTGTTATTTGGACTCTCAAAGTCACTTAAAGTGGAGTAGGTTCCTCTAAATACAGGTTTTGGTGATTTTCATAAAAATAAAAAAAAATTGCACCAAAAATTCTTAACCTCCTAACAACCTAGAAAAACAAAGTGTGCATAAAAAGCCATGTAACTAATAGCCTGCCTAATTAGAAACGTTTAAAATAGCAAAATTTTATTAATTATCTGTTTAAAAGTATATACATTCGCAATCTAGTCCCTTCCGGATATGGGATCCAGATGATTTAGGCATTGGCCAATAATGAGGACTTATGTAAATGGTCCATAGACGGGGTAGTCCATACAGAGGTAATCCCCGGCTAACGGGCTATTAAATTGGGGATCAAGTCGAAGCGGGACTAATGTGATATAGTTCCACACGACTGAATTCAGGGTGCTGATGTGTTCTGTCAGCCCCCAGGGAATGAGCAAGGTGCCCTTAGATACACTTTTATGGGTGCTAAATCTTTTAGTGCACCCTAAAGGATTTGAGCAGTATGCCCTTCCTAACACCTAACGCGTTTCTGCATCATTTGTTGGATTAGATGCGTCCTCAGAGGTGCTAAGGTACGTTGTTGTCGGTGTGACTTTGTTTGATTACACACCGATAGCATTTCCCCCCCACGGCATTGTAGCGGCCATGCCAATATAAAGCAGACATTTGGGAAATGTTAGGCTGCATTCATACTACAGTATGGGAGACGTATGTACGACCGCAAGCTTGCTACCGTACATACGTCCCCCATTGACGGCAATGGCCGCACAGAGCGATACCGGGCTTCACACATGCAGCACCATACCGCTCCACACACAAGAAAAAGATAGGACATGTCCTATGTTTCCCCATGTTACGGCCCGACGTGGATCTCTATGGATCACCCCTCCTCCTCCTCTCCATTGCAGCGGACATATGCCCACCTGGCCGTAACCGTACGAGCATACTTCAGTGTATATGCAGCCTAAGTTATGAAGTTGTTTGGGAGCTATACCTATGTGCCTGAAAGCGGAAGATTTAGAAATTTCTGCTAAGTTTTTTTCATAACTAAACACAAAATATATATACATTTTTCAACTACTTTGAAGTACAATGTTTGATGAGAAAACAATCTCAAAATCCCCTGAATATGTTAAAGAGTTACGAAGTTATAACCTCTTATAATGACACAGGGCAGATTTAATAAAAAATCAGGCTTGGACCTTAAGGTCTAAAATGGCTATTATCAATAATAATAACAATAATAAAAAACTATTCAGAATAAAAAAAAAACACAGCAATGAAAGAGTGACTAATAATATTTATTTGATATGATTTTTGAGGATTAATATTTGAATTGTATTGTTTTTTTTTATTATTGTCTAATATATAAAGCTAAGTGTATGTTCGCCAATAGAATCCGCACCATCATATTTACAATCACAAAATTTTGCATAGCATTTCCTGTGACTCGTGGCATGTCATTGACTACTGTATGTATTACGTGGGAATTTCCATTTGTGGATTTCAAATTATTTGCCAAAAGATGTGTTGGCTGCGAATGACTCACTAAAGAGCATTCCTGAGGGAGGGGGAAATGAGGAGCTTGAGGGAGACATTGGCTGTGTGTGACTTACTGAAGAGAATTCCTGAATGAGGGGGAAATGATGAGCTTGAGGGAGACATTGGTGTCACGGGTGCTCCGGCGATCGCTGTCTCGGATCGCGGGCGCACCCGTGTTCCTGCTGCTGCCCCCGGTCCCCTGCCCCGCTCACCTTCCCTGGCTCCCGCGATGCCTTCTCTGGCTCCCACAGCTCGGCGCGTGCGTCCCCGTCTCCTAGGGCTCGCGCGCGCCGTCACTCTAAGATTTAAAGGGCCAGTGCGCCAATAATTGGCGCTGGCCTGCTATAAGTTTCTGCCCCTTCCTGTGACCATTGCCAGATCTTTGAGCCTCACAGCCTAAGAGAAAGCTTCCTTGCGAGTATTCCTGCGTTCCTGTGTCCTCCAGCGTTCCTGTGTCCTCCCTGCCTTCCTGTGTGTTCCTGCTCCCGAGTCCTGTGTTGCCGTGTTACCTGTGTTCCTCTGTGTTGCTGTGTTCCTGTGCCTGTGTTCCTGTCCCCTTCTGCCTGGACCTCCCGTTGCTGACCCCGGATTGGACTTTACCCTGCATATCTGCCGCCTGCCTTGACCCTGTGCCTGGACCCGACTACGAGACTGTCTCCTGTTAAGGTACCGAGACCTCGGCTGCCACCGCGGGCCAGTCGCACCTGTGGTATCCAGGTGGTATCCTGCCGCAGCAAGTCCAACCCGCTTTGCGTCGGGCTCTGGTGAAGACCAGGTGCCACTTGGACTCTGGTCCCAGGTGTCGGCTGGTACCACCACCCGCGGTGGTCCAGGGGATTCACACACCCCGAATCCTGACAATTGGCTGTGTGTGACTTACTGAATAGAATTCCTGGGGGAGGGGAAAATGAGGAGCTTAAGAGAGACATTAGCTGTGTGTGACTTACTGAAGAGAATTCCTGAGTGAGGGGGAAATGAGGGGCTTAAGGGAGACATTGGCTGTGTGTGACTTACTGAAGAGAATTCGTGAAGGGGAATGAAAGACATTTACTGTGTAGTACTCGCTCATTCCCCCCTCCCTCATGCTGTAGCTCACACAGGCTGATTTGCAGACAAGGTGAGATAACTTTGGCAAAAGAATGTGAAAGTTTATAGGCATGAGAAGGGACATATTAGGGATGGAATAAAACAAAGTGTACCTGCGCCAAACACTTTACCAAGTGACCAATCTCTTCTATAGCACCATGCACAAAAACTCCTACCATGTATATAAGTGGTATTTTGGGGTCTGGATGGTGATTTACTGTTAAATATAAGTGGATACCTGGCAAAAATATGTAACAGAGTTTCTTGCATTGGTACATACTATTTATACAAATTTTAAAAGTTATAAACCATTATCAGTTGTTCTGCTCTTGACACTAACTCTATAGTTAACAATAAATTATAAGTCCTGGTACCTCAACCCTAACTGGAATTTTTAAACTGTGCCATATCAGAGGAGTCAGATTCTAATGGTGTTTCAGTATATTGTTATTATGTATTTATTGACAAAGCACCATTAATTCCATGGTGATGTATTATCAATAAGGGGTTCACATACATTACATTAAGAAAAGAACAAATGCAAATACAAAAACTATAGAGATCTGGAACGGGTGGGAGAAGGACCCTGCGTGTGAGGGCTCACAATCTATATAGGAGGTTAGATGGAGAAAGGTGGTGAGGGAGTAGAGCAGCTATTGTATATTGTGGGCAACCTTGAACAGGTGGGTTTGAAGGTTACGTTGGAGGTTTGGAAAGTGGGATGAGTCTGACACATTTTGGTAAAGAGTTCCAGAGTATGGGAGATGCTCGGGAGAAGTACTGGATGGATGCGGTTGTGAGAAGTGTGGATGGTAATAGAGTGAAGCTGAAGGTCCTGTGAAATCTGAGCTGTGATTGGTTGCCATGGGCAACTAAGAATATTCTGACTTTTAGACAGCTTGATAAATGTGCCCCGGGGGGGTAAGACTAGTGGCAGTATGAAGCTTCCTGTGTAGAGTGAGGTAATACATAGTGACATAATGATCATCGTGCTTGTTATTACTAAGCTTTATTAATTTGGACAATCTATGGAAAAGACTTCATTAACCGAGAGGAGAATACATGAAGAATAGTTTAATTAGAAAAATGTCATCCTCTTTTATGAAGAGACAGTCGATTATACTGGAGCCTGGGTGTAAGTGAAGGAAAATCCACTGTCTAATCTTACAGGACGTCTGGAAGTCACTACACTCGTACTCGAAAAAGATTAGACTTTTAATCAGGCGATGAGGTTACTGAGAAAATAACTCAATACATTTTAATTTGCTATAAAGAGGTTTATTCTCCAAAGGGAACTTCTTAATCAATAATCCACTTCAGTAATAATAAGTATATATTAAAGGGGCCATTCCACCAAATACATTTCCAGTGTCCTCAATCTGGTGTCAGATTGCTGGGGATCTAGCCTCTGCGACCCCCAGCAATCGGGAGAATGGGCGACCTAACGATGAAGTGTCAGATGATATTGATGACCAGAGCTCCATTTACTTCTGCAGGACTGATGGACGCATTGGAGAAAACTTACTTTTGTCACCCCAAAATTTAATAACACACATTTAATAACTGTTTAAGACCTTAAAGAACATCTACCACCAGGATGAAGGATTGTAAAGAAGAAAGGGCACACACCAGTATGTCAGTGTGTTTGGTTTACAATTCTTCATCCTGGTGTTAGATGTCCTTTAAGTCACTGGGCTGAATTTATGAAGATTGACTGTATTGAGCACTAGTCTTAATCACCCCAACTGCAGGGTGGAAATACTAATTCTGATGGTGCGCTCCACCGCTAGAATTAAAATTCACTATTATACAACTATGATTACTGGATTGAAATCAGGGGCCAATTTTGCCCAGTAAAAGAAATCTACCATTAAAATCAAACATGATAAACCAGAAACACTTACCTATTGATCCCTTTCGTGTTGTAGATTCACCGGCTGTTACACCATGCAGAAGCACTCCCCCCCTTCCCACTGTTGGAAATTACAGCAGGCAGAGGGGAAGGAGTGTTGAGCAGGAGGAGGGGGAGACAGTGTAACAGCCTGTTAATGTACAGTATGGAGGGGCTTTAGTAACGTCCCCCAGAGCCTTTCTGGCTTATGAGCATAATTTTAAAAGTTGATTTTAGAAGGAAGGAGGCTATGGATAACAAATATAAGAAGATACCACAGTCACGGTGCCTGGATCTATGAGTAAGTGTCCCTGGTTTATTGGATGGATTTTGATGGTAGATTTCCTTTAGAGTAAAAGGACCTGTGAAACTGTTGCATCATAGGAAAATTCTTTGCAGTGATAACATGGTGAGATTTGGACCCTTGGTAAGAGCAGAGCATTAGAACACACTGGCTAATAAATTCCTGTGATTACAGCAGCCTCTGCGGTGCTTCAGTGATGCAGATGAACTATAACCTTAGGGTGGACTGACAATAAACAGGATGATGACATGGTGACTTTGCTGCAGCACCACTGTATCTTGTATATAACAATTGATAATACCAACCTGTAAATTACGAATATTAGGACTTTAATGGGAAAATCTTCTCATATGCTCAGTGCATGAGGATCTAAGGACAGATACAGGCAGTCCCCGGGTTACGTACAAGATAGGTTCTGTAGGTTTGTTCTTAAGTTGAGATAACAGCTGATAAATATAGACTAGGGTTAAAGTACAGTAAATTACCAACATCCAGAGGTCCGTTTGTAACTAGGGGTTGTATGTAAGTCAGGTGTTCTTAAGTAGGGGTCCGCCTGTATTGTGATAGATGACTCTTTCACTAGAGATCTTCTATAAAAACAACAACATGTGATGGTCTAGAGAGCCTCAGAATAACATTTTGGATATGTCTACATTAATATTCTGACTTGAAAGGTAAGAGAGATATTATGAAGTGACGGGTTCAAGCATCACACAAAACTGACCCACGGCTACACCTACATGTTTACCTAAATTTTCATCCACGGACATGGACTATTTTTAGTCCAATGCTCTAAGGAACTCAAATTATTAGGTTCCATTGATTTACACGTCTACATTGATTTACATGGATAAGTATTAGAAAGTCTCTTTTTACTTATGGGGCATAATGGGTAGATCATACTTACTAATACTGTCTAGAAGTTAGTCCAAAGTTAGTCTAGAGAGTCTAAGGCTCCATTGATACAAAAACTTCAGCAAGCCCACGGCCCGTCATAGAGGTGCGTTATATACGGGCACAATGGGGTGAGCACACCAGGTATCACTGCACCATGTCTGAGCCGTGCGCCCACACCACAAGCTGAAAGACAGATCCTATTCCTGCACTAATTTCCTATGGAAGCACACAGATGTGTACAAGGAGCCAAAGAGCAAGAAGTAATGCAGCAACTACTTGAAGCAGCTGAACAGTGGGGGTACCAGGTGCAAGACCCCCACCATTCTGATACTGACTATCTATCCTAAGTTCAGGTGATCAAAAAAGTAGCGGAATACCTCTATAATGCTTCATTGAGAGAAGGCATGTATAATATGGAACATGACCCAACTGTATAAGTGTATGAGAAAAACATTGGAGGCATAACGTGTTACATATAGTATGGACAAATGCACATCAAACAATAGCTTTATTGATAATCCTTGGTCCAATTACAGAAAAAAATGTTGAAATTCCAATTGTCACTGGGGCAAATTTTTTTTTGTCTGGATCTATGATTATAAAATATACAGTTTCAACTTACATACAAATTCAACTTAAAAACAATGGTACCTAAGAACCTATGGAACCTATCTTGTACGTAAACTGGGGACTGCCTGTATTTTAACCTCTTAATTTTAACTTGAAATGTGGTTAAAGGGAGACTTACATCCATTACAGCTTGATAATGGATATAATTTGCAAACTCATGAAATGATTACCGGTAGTTATAATGATTGTGTATATAGTGAACTCTGTATTGTAGGATGCAGGATGCAGACGCTTATCTGTAAAAAGATTTAGGTAACTTAATTTCCTTCTTCACTTACTGCAGCATTACTCACAACTTAGCTCAGAGCAAGTTCATTACTGTTAGCTTTGTTTAAATGCCGACATTTTCTTATTTTTTTATCTCGTATCTATCTTTCTATCTATCTCATATCCATCTATCTCTTATATCTACCTATCTATCCATCTATCTCTCATTTCTATATGTCTACTATCAAGAAAGCTCATGTCAACACAGTGTTTAACCCCTTCACGTTGCAGCGTTTTTCCATTCATTTTTTGCTCCCCACTTTCAATAAGGTGATGTTGTTTATTATTTCATGCTGCGTACTGGGAAGCTGGATAAAAAAATTACTATACTACTGTATTGCAGTATATGGCATTTTTACATAGGATTCATTACAATGTGCCGAGGCTGTAATGGCAACCAATCGTTATGGCGGAGTAAGTGCGATCTCAACCAAGATGGCGGCACCCATGTGCAATGACAGGGTTAACACCAACCAATCGCATTTGTTAGTAATATGCAGCAAACCCCATGTCTGTATTAAGAGGGCTAACCCTATGAGCCCCTCTTCATAAATCCTTAACAGTAAGTGTAAAGGAGTCAACAGACCACTGTAAGGGGAAGGGGGGCGGGGTGCAGAACCTCACAGTTTTGGCTGGAAACATGTTTAAATATCAAAGGAAAAGAGGCAGCACATTCAGATCCAAAAAGTAAGAAAGAGTTGTGAGTTTATTTCAGTGCATTAAATTTTTTGGGTCTGAATGTGCCACCTCTTTTCCTTAGATATGTGACCTTAATTGCTACAAGCCATAATTTTCAATCATTTATTCCCTTTTTATCCCCAAGCTGTGTAATTTTTCTTCTCTTTGTACTTCAGACTTTGATCACATTGTTACTGTAAAACAAAATTGTATGTAGTACAGTACATTTATTAGCTCTGATTAAGTTACTAGGCTACCACAAAAAACTCAAAAAGATATACTTTTAGAAAAACATTTAAAATGGACACTCCAGCCAAAGCGAAAGTTTTTCATATGCTTTAGGCTACATGTACACGAACGTATGCCCTATCTTTTTCACGTGTACGGAGTAACACCGTACTGCTCCATTGCTGTCTATGGGAGACGTATGTCCGGCCACAAGCTTGTATACCTCTTATATACTGTAATAACTTATTTTATTTGTAGATGTCCCCTATGAGTTGTAAATATGATGGCGCCATATAAATATAGATTATTATTAACGCTCTCACACCAATAGGTACACTACCCAAAGGTAGCAATTTAGAGCCTTTTCATAGAGCAGCAAGGGAAGGACAAACAGTTTTACACTCTGACAATTTACATCTAAAAGTACAAAACATAAAGCTATATAAACAAATTATAGCAGGTACATGGGCAGGATACATAAGCAATTAAGCGTTAGATAAGATACAACCCAGTAACCTTAGTAACAAAGCTCAATGGATATATTGTTGCACACATGAGAGGAAGCATAATGAAACGGATGGTAAAACAATTCTATAGATCATTCCTACGATGTAGCACACAATGAGATATGTAACACGTACAAATGTAATCATAAAGCGTTACATCAGTATCAGATTCCATTGATTTTCATGGAAAGGGATTCTAAATGGTAATTCTATAGTTACTATATCAGAAAGGAGAACAAGGTCTGTGTTCAAGTGTAGAAGTAATAGGTGACCAGGAAAGGGTTAAATCTTGTGATTATAATTAGTAGAAATGATGGATAATAAGTTCTAAACTCTTCTTAACTTGCTAATGAATGAGACAGGATGCAGTGTACGTGAAGGTGTCCTGATCATGTCTTCACCTCACATAACCTCCCATGCGCTGGTTTAATTAAACATGGTGCAGCCTCTCTGTAGTACATCACGTCGCCTGTACTGCCTGTAGCTGCTTAATACTGCCTGCTTCACTGCTCACAAGCCTCCATCCCACCTGACTGCCTTACTTCATTATTGTGCTCCCGCTAGTGCCCCAGATGACTCCTGCCTCTCTCACATCGGGTTATGCAGCTTGTTAGGCTGAATGTATATCATTTTTCATTTGTTTGTTATGTTTTAATCCCTTTCTTTTTGCTTTATGTAAGTCTTATTTCGACTTATTTAAGTCCTAGTTGGACTTCCTGGAGAAAAGCTAGTGCTCTTCAGTGGTACCTGATGGGACCTCCTGGAGAAGACCTGGTGCTCCTCTGGTTCCACCTAGTAGAAATACATATTACCTCACATATTACCTCATAACACCTCACATATTACCTAACATATAACCTCACATATTATCTCATAACACCTCACATATTACCTCACATATTACCTCACATATAACCTCACATATTATCTCATAACACCTCACATATTACCTGACATATAACCTCACATATTATCCCATAACACCTGACATATAACCTCAGATATTATCTCATAACACCTCACATATTACCTCACATATAACCTCACATATTACCTCATAACACCTGACATATAACCTCAGATATTATCTCATAACACCTCACATATTACCTCACATATAACCTCACATATTACCTCATAACACCTGACATATAACCTCAGATATTATCTCATAACACCTCACATATTACCTCACATATAACCTCACATATTATCTCATAACACCTGACATATAACCTCAGATATTATCTCATAACACCTCACATATTACCTCACATATAACCTCACATATTACCTCATAACACCTCACATACTATCTCATAACACCTCACATATTACCTCACATATTGGCGGTCATTTACTAAGGGCCTGATTCACGTTTTCCCGACGTGTTACCCGAATATTTCCAATTTGCGCCGATTTTCTCTGTATTGCCCCGGGTTTTTGGCGCACGCGACCGGATTGTGGCACCTCGGCGCCGGCATGCACGCGACGGAAATTGGGGGCGTGACCGAACGCAAACCCGACGGATTTGGAGAAACCGCCACATATAAAAAAAAAAAGTGTCACGGGACACACGCTTACCTTTACCAAGTATAGGATCGTGCACTTCGGCGGGTCTCGGCGGACTTCAGCGCAGCAGCGACACCTGGTGGACATCGGAGGAACTGCCTCAGTGAATCGCCGGAAGACCTGAATCCACCGCAGAGAACGTGCCGCTGGATCGCAAATGGGCCGGGTAAGTAAATTTGCCCCATTATCTCATAACACCTCACATATAACCTCACATATTGGGGCTTATTTACTAAGGGTCCGTGGACCGCACTATTGTCGGATATTCTGACGATTTCTGTTTTGAGACGCATTTTGCAGGGGTTTTCGGCACATGCAATCGGAATTTGCTACATTGGCGCTGGCTTTCATGCGACACAAACCGGGGGGCGGTCCGTCGGCCAATTCAACGGATTCGTACTGAGCGAGTGATTTAACATTTAAATTGTGTCGCAAGACCAGGAAGAAGAAGGGGAAATGAGCGGGGAAGCGACACATGCAGGAAACCTTGCGCATGATCTTTGTGAATCGCGACGGAATCCATGATGCACCGCGGGTATCACTACATGACTGGGTAAGTAAATGTGCCACATTACCTCACATATTACCTCACATATTATCTCATAACACTTCACACATTGCCTCAATCAAACTGATATTCCAATCACAGCCAGCGTTGCAGTCATCTGAGATCATATAACCGTAGATAGAGTGCAGCTCTGGATGTGACTCGAGTATATATTGGCATGGATATGACTGCAGCTCTGGATGTGACTGGAGTATCACATATGATGTAAGCAGCGCAATTGAAAACACCTCACACATAAGCTGCCTTACACTATGAATGATGATGGCAGATTGATATGCAAGTCACAGCCAGAGCTGTAAGCATCTGAGATGATCTAACGGTAGAAAGATGATTGCAGCTCTGGATGTGACTGGAGTATCACATAAGATGTAAGCAGCACAATTGAGAACATATTGGGCCACATTTACTAAAGCCCCTGCACCAGTTTTATGGGGGACTTTGCATGTTCTTTTATGTGCAAACTGCTTGCACATGTATTTAAGAAGTGTTTGCTCCACATATGTGTCGCACGTGACTGCTGTATTTGTGACACAAATTTTTGCACTTAAAAGGTGCGTTCTGGGGCCCAGTCGAAGCATGTGCTACATTTATCATGCATCGCTTGATAGAAATGGGTGCACTTGCCGCGCCCTACACACTTCACAGGCAAATTGTACATAGTGCAGATTCCTTTAGTGGTCACACACATACACACACACATACGCTCTGCTTTATATATTAGATACATAGTAGATTTCTCATTATTATTAAGCATTAGTTTGTTTAAAGGAGCTTGCCACCTCCAACCAGGCTTATAATCTGCTAGCAGCCTGCTGTGGAGAAATTCACTTTGATTTCCATGATACCTTTATTATTTCTTTCCATTATGCCATTTTCAAGTTATTCCCAGTTTAATCTGTATGCTAATGAGGCAGTTGGTGCACCCATGAGCATTGCTTTTCCTGCCTCTTCTTATATCCCCCAATGCTTTTCACAAGACAAATCTCTTGGAGACTGTAGTGGTCAATACAGGAATAGCAGTGCTCCAGGTGCTAAGGACATGACCTGGGCGCATCAATTGCTTCATTAGAATATGGATTAAAATTTCTCAAAAACACCATAATGGACATAAATGACATAGGTGTTTTTGAAATCCCAGTGCATGTCTTTACACCATATTGCCAGCAGAGTATAATAACTGTGGCAGGGGATGGGCTTTTTAAGATTTGCAAGCATCAAATATTTGTATGTATAGTAAATTTTACTACCTCCTTGGCATCTAAATCTAATATACTGTGCCTTGTGATAGTCTTCAACCTCCATTGAACTTTTTGACACATTTCAGGCTTCAGGCAAAAGTTAAAATATCCAATTCATTTGTATATCTGGTATAGATGTTGAAAAATTAAATAATAATAATTCTAGACCGTTTTACCGTAATGTTTTCAATATAGCGATCAGGATGAAGGCCTACTGCAAAGCAGCACTGGAACACCCTTGCTATCCCTCACTGACTACTTGATTCCATGGTGTCACCAACTTCAGGGTAGGACTTTGTAAGCTATAGGGCCTTTTACACTCCAGGATATGCTCAAATTCACCAGCACTGTTCTTGAACATTAAGGACTGCCCTGAAAAATGTGGGACAGTGGATGGTCCGTAGTTGGTGGGCAATTCTGCCACCTCCCTCATGGCTTGTTCATCTACCGCCTGAGGCCAGATCTTTCTAACCATAGCACATATATAGCAGACATATAACATAATCCTGCTTTTAGAAGTTGTTCTGTTAGGGATTACTGTATGTTAGAGAGACATAATTAATAATAAAAAGCCTATCCGATGTACAAGATGGTAGAAAGTAGAGATATGACTTAGGTTATAAGCTTTTACACAGGGCAGGGAATTCTTGCATTAATGTTCTCTTGAGATGCGTCTAGGTGATGACATTGGGACACAGAACAGAGAGTCCACATCCCCAGAGGAGAGGGGTTCATGTGCAATGTAAAGGTTACTTGTAAGTTATAATTACTGTATGGTGTGTATCAAAGCAGTTCTTTTCTAAAAGAGTTTGCTTTAGAGGATATAACCTTACCACTAATGCTGCTAAGTTTGCTTTGCAATAATGTGTAATTGTATATTAAAATATCTGAATAAAAATAACAACAATTTTAGCCAAGGAGAAATTCAGTTTTTATGTTATTTTCACTTTTTATTTTTGTAATGTGACATCACTTTGTATATCGTCTCTGTTTTGTGACATCAGTGTGTATATTATTCCTGTACTGTGACATCACCGTGTGATATCTCTGCACTGTGATATCACTGTACATTATCTCTGTGTTGTGACATCAATGTGTATTATCACTGTGCTGTGACATTAGTTTTATATTGTCCTAACATTGGGCAGCATGAAACAGTGAGAAACTCCCTCTTTACTGAAAACTATGGTGGAGATGTACTTAAACTAGTTTGGGACATATATTTGGTTGTCATTGCAACAGAAATTCTACACCTTTCCTGACTTCTGGCAGTGCTACCACTATAAAAGAACTACCACTTCCTGAGCCTGCCCACTTACCATGTCTGACTAACCACATGAGCCTGTCCACTTACCATGCCTGGCTAACCACATGAGCCTGTCCACTTACAATGTCTGGTTAACCACAAGAGCCTGTCCACTTACCATGCCTGGCTAACCACATGAGCCTGTCCACTTACCATGTCTGGCTAACCACATGAGCCTGTCCACTTACCATGTCTGGCTAACCACAAGAGCCTGTCCACTTACCATGCCTGGCTAACCACATGAGCCTCTCCACTTACCATGCCTGGCTAACCACATGAGCCTGTCCACTTACCATATCTGGCTGACCACATGAGCCTGTCCACTTACCATGTCTGGCTAACCACATGAGCCTGTCCACTTACCATATCTGGCTAACCACATGAGCCTGTCCACTTACCATGCCTGGCTAACCACAAGAGCCTGTCCACTTACCATGCCTGGCTAACCACATGAGCCTGTCCACTTACCATGTCTGGCTAACCACAAGAGCCTGTCCACTTACCATGCCTGGCTAACCACATGAGCCTGTCCACTTACCATGTCTGGCTAACCACAAGAGCCTGTCCACTTACCATGCCTGGCTAACCACATGAGCCTGTCCACTTACCATGTCTGGCTAACCACAAGAGCCTGTCCACTTACCATGCCTGGCTAACCACATGAGCCTGTCCACTTACCATGCCTGGCTAACCACATGAGCCTGTCCACTTACCATGCCTGGCTAACCACATGAGCCTGTCCACTTCCCATGTCTGACTAATCACATGAGCCTGACCATTTACCATGTCTGACTAACCACATGAGCTTGTGACCTGACCAGGTTATATTGGAACCACTAATTTGTGTAATAACTTGTAGGGTAACCTAGGGAGTGTTGACAATGTTGTCATCTGGACATATTTGGTCCAGCAATCCTATGGGATTTTTACAATGAACCAAATTTTGTGATTTGGTACCAAGCCATCAGTGTATATAGACAGTATGTTATTCCCTTCGTTTCACGAGTGCTGTTTTATTTGGGCACCATCTGCACTCCGCTCAGAACCAGTACTCAGATTATTATTTTTGTAAACCCAAGTAATCAAAGCAAATACAACATTAGTATTCTAAAACTTCAAGAAGAAAGGGAATGCAAAATCAATTATAATTTATTATCCTTGATGAATATATTTTATTCTGAATTCATTTGACCTAATTAGATTATCCCAAGAGATTACGTCACATGAAGATAGTATTTGCCCCGAGGAGTCTTTGATCATGGAATTAGGTTAAAGTCAAAATAAGGGAAATGCATATTATTATCTTCAAGAAACCTCTAAATTATAAAATGCTTTTTGCAATATATAATAACGGTCTTCACTATTTATACAACTCAAAACCTTATATTTTGTAATTAGTGTAAAATGTTTATTTCACCTAAAAAAACCCGTAAAGCGTTGATACTGTATTACACTCAGTGCAGGCCCAAGGGGTGACACATGATACATGTGGCATCAACAAGATACATCTTAGACCATACCCCTTCCACTAAGGCCGGTGCCACGCGACTGCACTTAGTACGTAATAAAGACCTACAACGTATGATCTGTTTTTCACGTATTGAACGCAGTCTTGTGGTGTCGGCCTAAGTCTCTTCAATTCCCCACCAACTTTTCTAAGACAGTGCTCAGCATGGTGTAGAACAGCACATTCTTTAATTATTAATATTTAATTATTAAATATTGAATGTCCTCATATTGATGGGGGCTTTGACCCTGGCAACCGCACCGACCAGTAAGCTGAAAAGTGAGGAGATCACAACACTCCTACAGTCTATTCAAACAGCTGATAAGACCGAGTATAGGTTGTCGTGCCACCACCAATGTCATATGAGGACCTTTGCTAAACATGTAGCAATAAAATATGTTTCATCTTCTCTAAATTTTGGAGATTCTAGCAAGGGACCCCATGAGCTCACGACAGCCTTCACTCCAATGCTGACTTCCTCTTACGAGGGCCATCTGTAAGAGGACGTTCTATCAGCTCGGTTCCCAAGCGGTTTCTTCTCCTGAGTGATGTAAGGTAACTCTTCATGATTTGGAGGTCTGCCATTTTTTGTCTGGTCATGAGATAATATAAGGATTTCTTTATCCCCCAAAAAATAATGAGTGCTTAGCTGAATATGTACAGAACATGGTTCTCGTGTTCACTGTCCCAACCAGCTGCAGGCTCATGGCCAGGAAGAGCTGAATGGAGTGTTGGTGGAACAGGTACCGTTTCACTCCATGAATGTCTAAGGCCTGAAGAAGGTAGTCATGAACTTGGATCTCCTTTAGTTCTAATGATTCATAGTGGCATGGAATGGCATCTAATGCTCACTATAGACTTATGGCTCCAGGGAATGGGGTCCCAGATTTGGGGAATTGATAGGGTCCTAACAGCCAGACCCCTACTGATGTAAAATGAAAAATGTAAAGACAGAATGAGAATAATGAGTCCATTAATATAGACAATACAAGCAAATTAATATTTGCTTGTAATAAAAAGAAGAAAAATCTTGGACTGTGGAACAAATAAATAAGTGGCTGTAGGAAGAGATTGAGGACAAACAGCTAATCCCGAATCCAGCGCTTGTCTTGTAAACAAAAACTTAAAAAAAAAAATCAATATTTCTGGCCTGGAGATCTGAAGGATGAACTGCAAATCAAAGCTGTAGCGAAAGGAATTACTGAAATTAGATATTTTAAATGAAAAGAATGGTCTTTTTCATTATGTTATGGTAATTAAAGTCAGTCTTTGCCTAATGTTGTAAATATTTTGCTTTAGAACTTTTTATTTAGGATGCAAAAAACTTGAAATGCAATAATAGTGCATTATACTAAGTAGAAGACACTTCCTTAAAGGACACCTGTCATCAGGTCTCTGCCACTAGTCCTGTCACCTCTACCTGTTGGAGCAGTTCACAAGGATCCCATCCCAGCCTTTATCTAGTTATTTCATACATTATTCATTGTAAAATCATCTATTCTTTATCATGTAAATGAGGCCGGTCACATGGTCAGAGGCAGTGATGTCACCCCTGTTCCCCCTCCCCTCTCCTCCCCCTGCTCATGTCTGTGTGTAATGTATAGTAAAGCATGGCTAGTGTGTGTGCTGCATCTGCTGACATGCTGCATCCTCCTAATATACAGGTGAGAGACACAGACATCAGCTACACATGAATCTGACATGTTCTGCTATAACATGGCTGCCTGGAGCTGCTGTATCTCTCCTATACACACACAGGAAGTACATCATTATACAGCCTCACACCATTATACAGGCTGTCAGTCAAGCACTGGGGGTGTGGCTGTGCCTCCCACTCATGAATAGAGTGGACAGCTTGAATATGCTAATGCTTCATTGGACATTTCACAGGTCATTTGCATACACCTTTAGGACCTCATTGCTTAGGTTTACAGGCATGTAGAGGGACAATGAAGGGATAGAGGCAATGCTCTCTAATGGCAGTTTCTGACAATATATTTAGTTTAGGGGGGTTATTTTGCATGACGGGTTCTCTTTAAAGAATATTTTCATACTTAAAGGAAACCTACCATTTAGTTTTTATGCATTATGAACCAAACATAACTTGAGAATGCTGTAGCTACACTGATGCAGAAACATATCTTGTTTAATCCCTGATCCAAGTGGTATTGCTCCAAAAACAAAGTTACCTTTTATCACCAAGAAAGTGCAAGGATTTGATGAACAGACAGTAATAATTTGTGTGTAATGTGTGCCCATCCAATTCCTGAAATTTTTTGGTGATAAAGGTACCGTATATACTCAAGTATAAGTCGAGTTTGTGAAAAACTGAGCTTATACTTGAGTAAAAAAATTGTCAATAATCACCTTTCCAACGCCCCCCGCAGGTTTACTCTTTGATCAGTTTGGCAGCGGCACGGACTTGCCACTGCCGGATGGATTGAATAGAAGACCTGCGTGGGGCGTAGAAAGGTGAGTATTGACTTTCTTTTTTTATGAATTGGGCAAACTGTGGCTGACTATATACTGGTGGAAGGGTGGCTGGCTATATAATGGGGGCGGCAGGCTGGCTATAAAATGGGGGAATGCTGGCTGGCTATATAGTGGGGTAGAGGGCTGGCTCTATAATGAGGCAGGGGGCTGGCTATATACTGGGGGAATGCTAGCTGCCTATATACTGGGGCAGGAAGCTGGCTATATACAGGGACAAAGGGCTGGCTATATGCAGGGGAAGGGGGGTGGCTATATACTGGGGCAGAGGGCTGGCTATGTAATGGGCTGGTTATATACTGGGGCAGAGGTCTAGCTATATATTGGGGCAGAGGGCTGGCTATATAATGGGACTATCTATACAATGGGACAGGGGGATGGCTATATGCAGTGGGAATGCTGGCTTGCTATATACTGGGGGCAAGGTGCTGAATAGCTATGTACTGGGGGGGGGGGCTGTGAGCAGTGCATTTCCCAACTAGGCTTATACTCAATAGTCAATAGGTTTTCACAGTTTTTTTGTGGTAAGTAGGAGCCTTTGCTTATATTTGGGTCGGCTTATACTTGAGTATATACGGTAACTCCTCCTACTGGTAGGTGCCTGAGCATTACACTTCTCCAGCATGCTTATCAGGCAAGGTGGAAAAGAAAGAACATTGACACATGTGATAATATACAGTCATATATCTAATTTTAGTAAAAATTCTTGTTACATTTTTTTTGTAAAGAGTGACACATTAATAAAGCCTAAAACACACTAGCACTGGGGGAGAGTAGAGACGCGTCTGTGTATAATGTGTCATGCAGGTTCGCCAGTGTCTATTATAAGGATCTATGGGCAGTACAGCCACTAATCTGGATACCTTGTACATGGGACCTGGCATATGACAGCTGCCAGCTTGGCAACACACTCTATATAGAGCATAAGGCAGGACGAGAGGGGAATCAAAGACAAAAAGTCAAATCTGGAACTTCACTAAATATGCCACAGGGATCATTGTGACCTGCCAAATAACAATGAGGACAAGAGGAATGAACCATGTGAAGAATATGCTGCGCCGTGTCACTGATTTATTTCATGCTCAGTGACAAGGGCTCATGAATCACAGTCACATTTCTGATTCTACTTCTTTTCTGACATTTTTATCTAGTTTTTATAAATAATAACTAAGTGGGATACTTCATGCCAAAGCCGAAAGAAGCAATATATTATGTTTATAATAATCTGGGCTCAGATCTAAAATCTTTATTATGTCTCCACCACTTATAATAATTGGTTCCAACAACTGCTCCATTTATACCATGTTACAATCTATTAGGGTTAGGGCTAGTAAACCCCTTTCCTGCAGCATGATGTCCATTGATATCATGAGTGGATGGGTCTTACATTTACTGTATGATCTGAAATGTTGTGGGTTGATACCATGGTAAGTGGGAAGCTTAAGGAAGACCCCCATGTTTTCTATCTTTGTACATCCATTACCATGTGGTTCCATGATCCACTCTCCAAGCAAAGCCAAGATGAATTCTTTTTCCATATTGTTTTTGCAATTAGTGAGGGTTACATTCTTTTCAACATTCAATATGCAAATTAGGCACTATTCTATCAGAGGGGTGGTCCAAGATTGACTACTCAAGAAACTAGATTCCAAATGTGTCAGAATAAGTGGAGCAACGCCCATTAAAGAATGCAGGAAGATGATGGAATGGGAGGTGGGCGGGGTTCACCTACTGAAGCCTGTTCTCCTAAAGTGGCTCATACCTTAGTGGAATTGATCAATTCTTGGATTACATGAATAATAATTCATTTGAAAGGTGAGCCTCAACATCTAACTGACCTCACATGTCATCTTTCCTAGTGATCCATAGTTCTTTATGTCCAGATAACCAAGTATTCTGAAGCCCCACTTATAGAAGTTGGCCACTAATACACAACTTGACCAGGGTAAATACAAGACCCTAATACGGTCACGTATATAGTACTTATCCTGGTTGGGTGAGTGGGAAAAGTGACCAGCTGGCAGCAGAACTCATGAATTCCTGTGATGTCCCATGTCCTGCCAGCTTCTTTGGGATTGGAGGTGCATGAAGTCGTCCTTAGAAATCCCGTCCAACTGCTGCTATAGAAAAGGGCTGCCATCAGGGGGGGTTTAGTGTGACTGTGTTCAGGGGACCCCATGTAGGAGAAGGGGCCCAAGTCACATAATTACTTTCTCTCTTCCCAGATGCAGGGAACTCCCTGTGCACACAGAGCCAGATTATCATTCTGCCAGTCAGGGGCCCCAAACTTCTTAATGGGGGCCCTGGCAATAGGATTGCTAATGACGGAGGGAGCATGCAGACATTATTGCCTGCTCAAAGAAATCCAAAGCGAAACTCCAGTATCTAGACCATGGAAATAAATCTGTAATCCAGTGTTTATGTCCATATAGTCACATAGTCTGACGCATTTCGGACCTGCTGTGGTCCTTAGTCGTTGCATAAAACGATGACAGAATGCATGATTTATAAGACGGAGAGAACATACTCTATTAGTCTCTCCCCCATCAGAACACAGAAGAAGCTTGTAGCATACATTGGCATAAGCAATGGAGTGCCAGGAAAACATATCTTTTGGTCATACAAATGCAAATACAGCAAATCATTTTTATGATGCATACCCATTGGAAACCTTGTTTCTAGGACTAGTATCCAATATGCCTCCCTCATGCGTAGTTCCCGAGCCCAGTCTACACCCGTACGTGGACTGGGAACATGGTCTATCGGGATAATACTTAAACTGGACATGTTATCATCATGGCATTATTTAGAATGTTTTGACAGATCGGACAACCCTTGATGGAGGGTAACTGCCTTCTGTGAAGTTGCATCTGTGCAATCCTCTGATATCCTCTTTCTTAATTCCCGATTTGTGCAGCCAATGTATCGTATTTTTCACACAAAGTGCGTGTGGCCGTGTATACTACATGGTCAATATCACAATTTAAATGTATTTTAATGGAGAATGTTTAAGAGGTAAAAAAAGAAGTAAAACTCAAGGATTTTTTAAAATATATTTATACAGGTTGCAATGGGGATATCCACATATAAAATTACCCTTGTAGTGTAACCAGGTTTTAACAGTAGGTTGTTACCTAATGAAAGAGCATTTTTAGAAACCAAACAAATGCCACTTTTTAATATCTCTGAAAGCAGTCATCTTGGTAAAGAATAGGTATATGACGTTTAACAATTTGTACAATATCTCTGTGTTTATGATGTTAGGTTTATCATGGTACTGAAAGTTACTGAGGGATTTTCTATATCACCTGGAAAATTAGCACATTTTATATACAACTTTTATACAAAAATTAATGCCTTGATCTGGTGATGATACAGCTCTTTTTATATTGTTTTTATTATATCTTCCTGCATATAGCCTCTGCCAAATTAGTTCTGAGGCATCAAGAAAAGAATCCCCAGAAAAACGAATTCTTTTGGCTCTTATGAACTCTTCTTTTCCTAAATTTGTAGTAACATGGTGTGGGAGGTTGATTGTTTTCTGTGTGGATTGCCTGTATGGCCCCCTCCATCCACCAGAAGGCAGCAGGACAAGGGATGTCACAGGAAGTCTGTAACCTTTAACCAGGGACCTCTTTTTCACTAAAGACAGGTTGCAGTAGCTTAGTACACCTGCAGTGCAAAAATGGCTTTCTGCCTTTTCTAAGTAATAATTTGCATTACAATATAATTGTGTGTAATAACTTAACTTGCACCCTGACAAAATCCTCTGTGTAGTCACAGGGGTTTGGCTTTGGTTTGGATGCATTTAAAAAAAAAACAACATGTGACTTGTCTGTGCTGTTCACTCCTCAGCTCTTGGCCCCCACATTTCTGCTACTGAACAGCTTTTCCCTCCTACTCCTACACAGAGGTCACAGCCTGGTGAGCTGATATCAGTGGGGGAGGGAAGAGCTCTAAAGGAGCACAAAGATGGAGGCAGCCTGCAGTACAGACAATTTTTGAAATGCAATTTTTCAAATGCAAGCCCAACCCCTGTGACTACACAGAGGATTCTGTCAGGGTACAAGGTAAGTTATAACAGAATTATATTACTCTGCTTAGAGTAAGCAGAAGGGCAGATTTGTTTTGCAGGTGTGATGGGCTTCTGTAACCTGTCTTTAGGGAAAATGAGGTCCCTGGTGACAGGTTCCCTTTAGAGTTTTAATGAAAGTGGCAAAACCCTTTAAACATTGTGATGTACTGAGGCAGGTCTGATTTTGAACATGAAGAGGTATTACATCAAGTCAAAACTTTTTCATTGACTTTTTTGGTCAAATTGTCCCTAGAGGACACAAGAATAGCCTGTTTTATGTCCATACAACGCATGTTTTTTTTTTTTTCATTAGAAAAGGGTCTGCATGTTTTCGTGAAGAATTTTGCATCAGATTTAAAAAAGCCGAGAACATTAATCCTTATTCTTCTCTCTTCCCATTTTTCCAAAGCCACTGAAAAGATAATACTTCAAAATAAAATGTAAAAAAATCCAAATCCACATATCCCAAAATCCGACTTTCCATTTTAACCTGACCTTCAGAACCCAAATGGATTGTAAGGTATCACATACAACCTAATACAGTCTTAGATTAATGCAAGCCAATGTTCTCCATACAAAAGGAGAGAAAGGAAAGAGAACGGATACAATATGCTCACTTCAATTAAAACCACTGGAAACTTTCCAGCTCTTGTAAATTAGTCAAGGATATAAATAATCTTTCAGACACAGGCACTTTCTCCAGCCAAAAGGATTGGATACAGTTAGAGATGAGCGAACATGCTCGTCCGAGCTTGATGCTCGTTCGAGCATTAGCGTACTCGAAACTGCTCGTTGCTCGGACGAATACTTCGCCCGCTCGAGAAAATGGCAGCTCCCGCCGTTTTGCTTTTTGGCGGCCAGAAACAGAGCCAATCACAAGCCAGGAGACTCTGCACTCCACCCAGCATGACGTGGTACCCTTACACGTCGATAGCAGTGGTTGGCTGGCCAGATCAGGTGACCCTGGGATAGACTAGCCGCTGCCCGCGCTGCTCGGATCATTCTGTGTCTGGATGCCGCTAGGGAGAGAGCTGCTGCTGGTCAGGGAAAGCGTTAGGGTGTTCTATTAGCTTACTGTTAGGCAGGAGTGATTCTCCAAGAACCCAACAGCCCTTCTTAGGGCTACAATAACGTTATACTTTTTTTTTTTTTTATTTGCATCTAGTACCATTTTGTGAGGAATTAGCAGGGGGACTTGCTACCGTTGTGTTTAGCTCTTAGTGGCACACATATCCACCTCAAACACCAAAGTGGGAAAATTTAGTAGGGGTTGGATTTCAATTAGGCACAGTCTGCCATTTTTCCTTTTTTATTTTACGTTTATTTTGTTTAATAACTCAGCGTCATCTCATCTGGCATAGTAGTGTGCTTTCATACTTGGCTAGAAAATAGCCATAGGAGAATCCAAACGGCTTACGCCTACAGTAGCGTTATATATTTGATTTCTGGTTGATCTGCTGGTGGCTGTACTTGCTGCAGTGCATCTACTAGCCAATTGTGAGCAATTTGTAGTGAGACTTGCGACCGCTGTGTTTTGCGCTTAGTGACGCACATATCCATTGCAAAGACCGAAGTGGGAACATTTAGTAGGGGTTGGATTTCAATTAGGCACAGTCTGCCATTTGTCCTTTTTTATTTTACGTTTATTTTGTTTAATAACTCAGCGTCATCTCATCTGGCATAGTAGTGTGCTTTCATACTTGGCTAGAAAATAGCCATAGGAGAATCCAAACGGCTTACGCCTACAGTAGCGTTATATATTTGATTTCTGGTTGATCTGCTGGTGGCTGTACTTGCTGCAGTGCATCTACTAGCCAATTGTGAGCAATTTGTAGTGAGACTTGCGACCGCTGTGTTTTGCGCTTAGTGACGCACATATCCATTGCAAAGACCGAAGTGGGAACATTTAGTAGGGGTTGGATTTCAATTAGGCACAGTCTGCCATTTGTCCTTTTTTATTTTACGTTTATTTTGTTTAATAACTCAGCGTCATCTCATCTGGCATAGTAGTGTGCTTTCATACTTGGCTAGAAAATAGCCATAGGAGAATCCAAACGGCTTACGCCTACAGTAGCGTTATATATTTGATTTCTGGTTGATCTGCTGGTGGCTGTACTTGCTGCAGTGCATCTACTAGCCAATTGTCAGCAATTTGTAGTGAGACTTGCGACCGCTGTGTTTTGCGCTTAGTGACGCACATATCCATTGCAAAGACCGAAGTGGGAAAATTTAGTAGGGGTTGGATTTCAATTAGGCACAGTCTGCCATTTGTCCTTTTTTATTTTACGTTTATTTTGTTTAATAACTCGGTGTCATCTCATCTGGCATAGTAGTGTGCTTTCATACTTGGCTAGAAAATAGCCATAGGAGAATCCAAACGGCTTACGCCTACAGTAGCGTTATATATTTGATTTCTGGTTGATCTGCTGGTGGCTGTACTTGCTGCAGTGCATCTACTAGCCAATTGTGAGCAATTTGTAGTGAGACTTGCGACCGCTGTGTTTTGCGCTTAGTGACGCACATATCCATTGCAAAGACCGAAGTGGGAAAATTTAGTAGGGGTTGGATTTCAATTAGGCACAGTCTGCCATTTGTCCTTTTTTATTTTACGTTTATTTTGTTTAATAACTCAGCGTCATCTCATCTGGCATAGTAGTGTGCTTTCATACTTGGCTAGAAAATAGCCATAGGAGAATCCAAACGGCTTACGCCTACAGTAGCGTTATATATTTGATTTCTGGTTGATCTGCTGGTGGCTGTACTTGCTGCAGTGCATCTACTAGCCAATTGTCAGCAATTTGTAGTGAGACTTGCGACCGCTGTGTTTTGCGCTTAGTGACGCACATATCCATTGCAAAGACCGAAGTGGGAAAATTTAGTAGGGGTTGGATTTCAATTAGGCACAGTCTGCCATTTGTCCTTTTTTATTTTACGTTTATTTTGTTTAATAACTCGGTGTCATCTCATCTGGCATAGTAGTGTGCTTTCATACTTGGCTAGAAAATAGCCATAGCAATAGGATAGCATTGTTTGGTTTTAAAAACTCAAAAACACAAAAAAAAAAAAAAAACACAAAAAAAAGTTAAAAAAAAATTAAAGCTATAACTCTCATTTTAAAAATGTTTAACCCGAGGGCTAGGGGTAGAGGACGAGGGCGGGGACGTGGGCGTCCAACTACTGCAGGGGTCAGAGGCCGTGGTCCTGGCCGGGGTGAGACACCACCTGCTTATGAGGGAGCAGGGGAACGCCGCAGAGCTACACTCCCTAGGTTCATGTCTGAAGTTACTGGGACTCGTGGTAGAGCACTGTTGAGGCCAGAACAGTGCGAACAGGTGATGTCGTGGATTGCTGACAATGCTTCGAGCAATTTGTCCACCAGTCAGTCTTCCACGCAGTCCACCCATGTCACCGAAATCGCCACTCCTCCAGCTCCTGCACCTCAGCCTCCTCCCCCCCAGTCTGCCCCCTCCCAGGAAAATTTGGCATTTGAACCGGCATACTCTGAGGAACTGTTTTCTGGACCCTTCCCACAGTCACAAACCACTTGTCCGGTTGCTGCTGAGCAATTTTCCGATGCCCAGGTTTTCCACCAGTCACAGTCTGTGGGTGATGATGACCTTCTTGACGTAGTGGAAGTGTGTAAAGAGGTGTCCGACGATGAGGAGACACGGTTGTCAGACAGTGGGGAAGTTGTTGTCAGGGCAGGAAGTCCGAGGGGGGAGCAGACTGAGGGATCGGAGGATGATGAGGTGACAGACCCAAGCTGGGTTGAGAGGCCGGGTGAACACAGTGCTTGAGACGGAGGAGAGTCCTCGACCAGAACAGGTTGGAAGAGGCAGTGGTGGGGCCAGACGGAGAGGCAGGGCCAGAGCTGGTGCATCAGCGCCAAATGTGTCAACTAGTGAAGCTCCCGTGGCGAGGGCTCTTGCGGCGAGGGCTAGATCTTCAGAAGTCTGGAGGTTCTTTAAGGAAACACCGGATGACCGACGGACTGTGGTGTGCAACATTTGCCAAACAAGGCTCAGCAGGGGTTCCACCACTACTAGCTTAACTACCACCAGTATGCGCAGGCATATGAATGCTAAACACCCCACTCAGTGGCAACAAGCCCGTTCACCTCCGGCCGTGCACACCACTGCTCCTTCCCCTGTGTCAGCTGATAGTCAGCCCCCTGCCCAGGACCCTGCCACAAAAACCCCATCGTCGCCTCCACGATCCTCCACAGCATCCACCAGCGTTCAGCTCTCCATACCCCAGACGCTGGAGCGGAAACGCAAATATAGTGCAACCCACCCGCACGCCCAAGCCCTTAATGTGCACATCTCCAGATTGCTTAGCCTGGAGATGCTGCCCTATAGGCTAGTAGAGACCGAGGCCTTTCGCAACCTCATGGCGGCGGCCGCCCCTCGGTATTCGGTCCCCAGCCGCCACTACTTTTCCCGATGTGCCGTCCCAGCCCTGCACCAGCACGTGTCAGACAACATCACCCGTGCCCTGACCAACGCCGTTTCTGACAAGGTCCACCTGACCACGGACACGTGGACGAGTGCTGCCGGGCAGGGCCACTATATATCGCTGACGGCACATTGGGTTAACTTGGTGGAGGCTGGGACCGAGTCTGACCCTGGGGCTGGTCATATACTGCCGACGCCGAGGATTGCGGGGCCTACCTCGGTCCAGGTGTTTCAGGCCTACTATGCCTCCTCCTCCTCCCACCCCTCCTCCACCTCCTCCTCAGAACTACCATCCGTGGGCACGGCGCCATCAGTCGGTAGCTCTAGGCACAGCAGCAGTGCCGTTGCTAAGCGACAGCAGGCGGTGCTCAAACTGCTGAGCCTAGGCGATAAAAGGCACACCGCCCAAGAGCTATTACAGGGCATCACGGCGCAGACTGATCTGTGGCTGGCACCGCTGAACCTGAAGCCAGGCATGGTTGTGTGTGACAATGGCCGTAACCTGGTGGCGGCTCTGCAACTCGGCAGACTGACACATGTGCCATGCCTGGCCCATGTGTTAAATCTGATAGTTCAGCGTTTCCTCAAGACATACCCCAATCTGTCAGATTTGCTCACGAAGGTGCGCCGCATCTGTGCGCATTTCAGGAAGTCCAGCACAGATGCTGCCACTCTCAGGGCAGCGCAGCGCCGCCTCCAACTGCCCGCTCACCGACTGTTGTGCGACGTGCCCACGAGGTGGAATTCAGCACTGACCATGTTATCCAGAGTTTACCAGCAGCGCCGAGCCATTGTAGACTGCCAGATGTCAACTTCCACCAGAACTGGTAGTCAGGTCAGTCAGCTTCCTCAAGTCTACAATGAGGAGTGGACGTGGATGTCTGATATCTGTCAGGTGCTGAGTAACTTTGAGGAGTCAACACAGATGGTCAGTGGCGATGCCGCCATCATCAGCCTCACCATCCCGCTGCTTGGCCTGTTGAAAAACTCTCTGATCAGCATGAAGTCGGAAGCTTTGCGCTCGTCACAAGAGACGGGGGAAGAAGATTCCCTTGTTGATAGCCAAAGCACCCTTAGGTCTGTTTCTCAGCGCATATCGGAGGAGGTGGAGGTGGAGGAGGATGAGGAGGAAGAGGAGGAGAATGTTGGCGAGACACAAGAGGGGACCATTGTTGAGTCCTTTACTGTTCAGCGTGTATGGGCAGAAGAAGAGGAGTTGGAGGAGTTGGAGGAGGAGGAAATGGACAGTCAGGCCAGTGAGGGGAGTGAATTCTTACGCGTTGGTACTCTGGCGCATATGGCAGATTTCATGCTAGGCTGCCTATCCCGTGACCCTCGCGTTCAAAGAATTTATTCCAGCACCGATTACTGGGTGTTCACTCTCCTGGACCCACGGTACAAGCAAAATCTTTCCACTCTCATCCCTGCAGAGGAAAGGAGTGTGAGAATGCATGAATACCAGCAGGCCCTGGTGCACAAGCTGAAACAGTATTTCCCTTCTGACAGCGCTAGCGGCAGAGTGCGTAGTTCTGCGGGACAAGTAGCGAGGGAGAGTAGGCGAGCAGGCAGCTTGTCTAGCACTGGCAAGGTTATGCTTTACAAGGCTTTTGCCAGCTTTATGTCACCCCAGCAAGACACTGTCACCTGTCCCCAGTCTCGGCAGAGTAGGGCTGATCTTTACAGAAAGATGGTGAGGGAGTACGTAGCTGACCATACCATCGTCCTAAATGATCACACAGCTCCCTACAACTACTGGGTTTCAAAGCTGGACATGTGGCACGAACTGGCGCTGTACGCCTTGGAGGTTCTTGCCTGCCCTGCCGCTAGCGTGTTGTCCGAGCGGGTTTTCAGTGCAGCTGGTGGCATCATCACCGATAAGCGTACACGCCTGTCGACTGACAGCGCTGACAGGCTGACGCTTATTAAGATGAATAAAGCCTGGATTTCTCATAATTTCCAATCTCCACCAGGTGAAGGAAGCTCAACCTGAATAATTGATCCACTCCTCCTCCTCCTCATTTTCCTCCTTCTCCTCCTCTTTGTACAGTAAAGCAGAGGAAACTGGCTATTTTTTGACAGGGCCCACTGGCTCTTGCTATAGTACTTTATGCATTTAATTTTTCTGGAGGGCCACCGACCCGGTCCTCTGTTTTAAACAATTTTTGGGAGTGCCACATACAGGCACTCAATCTATTCAATTTTTCTGGAGGGCCACCGACCCGTTCCTCTGTTTTAAACAATTTTTGGGAGTGCCACATACAGGCACTCAATCTATTCTATTTTTCTGGAGGGCCACCTACCTGCTCCTCTGGTTTGAAAACTTTTTGGGACTGCCACATACAGGCACTCAATCTATTCTATTTTTCTGGAGGGCCACCTATCTGCTCCTCTGGTTTGAAAACTTTTTGGGACTGCCACATACAGGCACTCAATCTATTCAATTTTTCTGGAGGGCCACCTACCTGCTCCTCTGGTTTGAAAACTTTTTGGGACTGCCACATACAGGCACTCAATCTATTCAATTTTTCTGGAGGGCCACCTACCTGCTCCTCTGGTTTGAAAACTTTTTGGGACTGCCACATACAGGCACTCAATCTATTCAATTTTTCTGGAGGGCCACCTACCTGCTCCTCTGGTTTGAAAACTTTTTGGGACTGCCACATACAGGCACTCAATCTATTCAATTTTTCTGGAGGGCCACCTACCTGCTCCTCTGGTTTGAAAACTTTTTGGGACTGCCACATACAGGCACTCAATCTATTCAATTTTTCTGGAGGGCCACCTACCTGATCCTCTGGTTTGAAAACTTTTTGGGACTGCTACATACAGGCACTCAATCTATTCTATTTTTCTGGAGGGCCACCTACCTGCTCCTCTGGTTTGAAAAATTTTTGGGACTGCCACATACAGGCACTATCCAAATTAAATTGTCTCCATAGCAGCCTCCACACGTTGTCTCCATTGCTACCTCCAAAAGTCGTCCATATAGCTGCCTCCATACATCGTCCCTTTATCAAACGAGGTGTGTCAGGCAGAAATTTGGGTTGTTTTCATGGATTCCACATCAAAGTTGTTAACTTTGTCGCCACCCAGCTGTGTTATCCACAAAATATACTAATAAACTTTTATCATTTACCAATATTATTTCAGCGCTTCTTGCGCATCTGTTTACATTCCCCTCACCCGCCATATCCTAAACTTATAAGAACGCTACTACACTTGATCTTATACAAAAGGTTCTTAGAAGTGCTGTTTGGGGAGTAGCCTAGAGACAGGGGCTTGGATTGGCGAAAGCTCGCCTGGCAGCGGAGCGCCAACTCCATGCCAAGATCCAACTAACATAGTTTTAACTGCAGAACCTTTAATCTACTACTAGTTCACTGCCTCCATACATGGTCCCCTTATCAAACGAGCTGTGTCAGGCAGAATTTTGGGTTGTTTTCATGGCTTCCATGTTAACTTTGTCGCCACCCTGCTGTGTAATCCACAAAATATACTGGCAAACTTTTATCATGTACCGATATTATTTGAGCACTTCTTGCTCACCTCCTTTGGTTCCTCTCTGCCACCCATTGGTTTGAAGCCTGAGTCCATTTAGGGTATGTCGCCATGCCACTCTCTAGCCTGCTGCCGCTGCCTCTGCATGCCGTCCCCTATAGTGTCAGGGTCAATTATTGCATGTTTTAGATGCTATCTAGCTTCATTCTGTCACTCTGTCATGGCCATGCTGTTGCCCATAATTTTGGCATAATGGTGCGATTAAGCAGCCTCAGAGGCATCCATGCATGCTGCCCCTGCTGTTTCCTGTCCATTTCCGTGGTGTTTCCATCCTTTTCTGAGGTTCCCAGGTGTTTGGCCAAGCTTCCCTGTGCAGAGCCTTGGTCCCCTTGAAAAATGCTCGAGTCTCCCATTGACTTCAATGGGGTTCGTTATTCGAGACGAGCACTCGAGCATCGGGAAAAGTTCGTCTCGAATAACGAGTACCCGAGCATTTTAGTGCTCGCTCATCTCTAGATACAGTTTATCAAGTGAAGCAGGGTTGTTTGCCTTGGCAATTATGTCCTATAGAGTGTCAACGCTAGTAGTGTTATGGACCAATTCACCCAAAAATAAGTGATTATTATTATTTATGGGGTAGATCTCAATAGAACATATCATACTGGTAAGGAAAACCAAAAGAAACCTGCCATGTATGTAACATATTCATCTTGTAAAGTCCATTAGTGCCTTCCTTATGGTCGGTCTGAAGGTGTACCGGGATACATGGTAGAGCAGCTTCACTTCTTACCAAGCACAAAACATCGCAAGCTCAGCATCTATGCTTGGAAAGGCGGCTCAAGCCCTCATTGCACCTCTCAAGTGCTGTAGTGGATTCACTCAACTGATTGCCATCACATGGGTGTAGGGCGTTGGACCGTCACCAATTTAATATAAGGATAAGTGATGATTAAAAAATACTGGATGTCACAGATGCAAAATTAAAAGAAGGCAATTACTTTACTACAGGGAGCATGGAAAGTATTCAGATCCCTTAAAATGTTTCACTCTTTGTTTCATTGCAGTTAATTGGTAAGGCCAAAAAATGTATGTACACTCTGCCCCATCTTGACAGAAAGAAACTGAAATGTAGATATTTTTGGTTATTTATTAAACAAGAAAAACTGAAATATCACATGTGATAAGTATTCAGCCCCTTTGCTTGGTGTTGAGTAGAAGCAGCTTTGGAGCTAGTACAGGCAGGAGCCTTCTTAGGAAGATGGGACAAGTTTTTCACACCTGGATTTGGGGATCCTCTGCCTCTTCCTTGCAGATCCTCTCCAGTTCCCTCAGGTTGGATGGTGAACATTGGCAGAGTTCATTTTCAAGTCTCTCCAGAGATGCTCAATTGGGTTTAGGTCCCGGCTGTGGCTGGACCAGTCAGGAATGATCACGGAGATGTCCTAAAGCCTCTGCTTTGTGATTTTAGCTGTGTGCTTAGGGTCATTGTCTTGTAGGAAGGTGAACTGCCAGTCTGAGGTCCAGAGCTCTGGAAGAGGTATCATCCAGGGTATCTCTGTACTTGGCCAAATTCATCTTTCCTTCAATTGCAACCAGTCATTCTGTCAATGCCCCCATAGCCTGATGCTGCCACCACCATGTGTCACTGTTGAGATTGTTTTGGCAGGTGATGAACATTTCCTTGATATCTCCACACATACCGCTTAGAAATAACTGCAAAATGTTCAATCTTCATCTCATCAGACCAAAGAATCTTATTTCTCATAGTCTAGAATTCCTTCCTGTGTTGTTTTGCAAACTGTGTGCAGAATTTCATATGTCTTGAACTGAGGAGCGGCTTCTGTCGGCAATCTCCCTATTGAATCTCTGGAGCTCACCCACAGTGATCTTGGGGTTCTTCTTTACTTCTCTCACCAAGGCTCTTCTCCCACGATTGCTTAGTTTGGCTAGACGGCAAGGTCGAGGATGCTTTGTGGGCCTCCCAAACTTCTTCCCTATAGGGAGTATGGAGGCCACTTTGCTCTTAAGAACCTTGAGTGATGCAGAAATTCTTTTGTAACCTTGGCCAGATCTGTGCCTTGCCACAATTGTCTCTGAGCTCCCTGGGCAGTTCTTTAGACATCATGATTCTCATATGCTCTGACATGAGCTCTGACTGATTGTTACGGTAAAGGGTCTGAATGCTTATGTGATATTTCATTGTTTTTTGTTTAATAAATGAGCAAAAAATATCTGTTTTCGGTCAAGATGGGGTGCAGAGTGTGCATTAATTACCTATTGGCTGCAATGAAACAATGAGTGAACAATTTCAAGGGGTCTGAATACTTTCCACCCTCACTGTATAGCTATAGCAGATATAGCAGAAGTTTCTATTCAACATAACTGTGCATAATCTGCTATTTTGTCATAATCTAGAAGCAGTTCAGTGACAAATTTTACTACATCTGCAACTCGTGGTTCAGAAGAGATTTTTGTTGACTTTAATAGAGTCAGCTTTCCTGGAATGTCTCTGAATAAAATCATCAGCTTAGTCACAAAGCTTATTAAAAGTGGAAATCTCTGCTGTTACCCACTAGGAATTGGGGGATATGATTTTTTGGAGATTAGAACTGAATAGACTTTATTAGAATAAATTGGATAATACTAATCTTTACTGTATAGATACTAAGAAAGCAAAGGGAAAGAGGATTAAGGATGTGTAAAGATGTATACTACCCTTCAGTTCAGGGTGGGTCATATGTATTACTCTGATATATCATTTTTGTGTATTTGTTGCTTTGGATGGGCCTATTGTGGATTGGGTTGGGCTTTATTACCACTACTGGCTGATAGTAGGATATGTTGTATCCACATGTATGTGTGGAAAATACAGCAGGTTTGTCTTTCAATCCCGTCCCTCCTGATAAGTAGCATATTCGCTTACCTGAGGCAATTGGAAGCAAAGTATGCAACAGTATTGCATCCATCCCCGGCCTCTGCTGAGTCTATGCTCAAGGAGGTCCCCAGTGATGTCACTATCCCTATAAGGACAATGAGCTCCCTAGAGTAAACACACTGAACCTTGTCAGCAGCCAAATGTTCCTCCTCCCAATGTGAAGTTTGCCTGTATGGCTGAACAGCAACGCACAAGGCCAGCACCGTACTGACAGGTTCACTGCGCATGCGCCCGAATTCAAACATCATTTGGGCTAAATGTCAGTGGTCTGATAACAGAGCTCCCCTCCGTTTATGGGGCTTTAAAGGCTCATACATTGACTTGCAAGGTAACAATATCCAAGATAGGGGGCCACTAGTCACATACACGAGTTTGCTCTTTGTACAGAACACGATGTGGCAGATGGCCCTCAGCACATTGCTGGAGTCATTACACTTGACTCACGTTAAATCAATTCCTGCGGTTTTCAAGTTTTGTCATAGTGATTTTTTTTATAACCACATCTTTACTTGATGCTAAAAGCTTTTGCTACAAGCCAATAGCAGAGTACAAAATCCAAATATATAATCCCAAAATACCACTGGAGACAATCAGCAGTGTGAGGAATAATAGGCAATCATGTCAAGATGACTTCTATTCATGCAAAAGGAAAGAGGCTTGTAGAAGGAGGCGCTGACAACGCAGAATCAGGATGACAGATTACTCTGCGGGGTTAAATATGATCTTTCCTGAACAGAAATACAACATATTTTCATAATTGCTTCATTTATATTTTCTGTATATTTGCTTGTTCTCTTGTAGGTTAAAAAGCAACGTTATGGGGATAAACGAAGGGGATTTAGGGTACAGGAGAAACTGAAGTGGCCATTGAAGACTTACTCTTCAATTTGGGTACATTATGGTAACTTGTTGTCACCAAATTTTTCTATCAATTAACACATTGGGGCAAATTTACTTACCTGTCCCGTTGCGTCCGACGATCTGGAATGTCCACCGAGGATTCGGAGCTGCCGCGATTCACTTACAGCGTGCGCCCAATTTCTTGTCGCTTCCCCGCTCAGGTCCGCCAGAGTTCACCATCTTCTTCCTGGTGTATGTGAGTGCTGATCTTGCAACACAATTTGAATTGTAAATTCCACAGTTTGTCCAAATCAGTCGGATTGTCCGATGGCCACCCCCCCCCCCAATTAGTGTCGCCGATGCGCCAAAATCCAATTGCGTGTACCAAATAACCGGAGCAATTCAGGGCAAATCGGAAATATTTGGGAAAGCCGACGGAAATGCGTCCGACGGACCCATTGGGGCACAATTACTAACAACAGTGCAAATTGCACTAAATGCAATTTGCCTGTCTAGTGTGCAGGGGGCACCAGATTCCTGATTTCTGGCGCCCGGTCTTCATGAATTTGGCACCCCCTGCCCTGGTCCGACCGAATTCTGCCAGGATTTTGCCACACGCGATCGGATTTTGCCGGCTTTCACGCAACAGAAATGGGGGGGCATGGCCTTCAGGCAACCCAACGGATTCGAAAAATCAGTGGAATTTAAAAATACCAAATGTGTCGCAAGATCAAGCACTTACATGCACCGGAAAGAAGAAGGTGAACTCCGGCAGACCTCGGCGCAGCAGCGACACCTGCTGGATATCGGGCACACGGACCTTAGTGAATCCCGGCAGAACCCGAATCCACGTCGGAGAACGCGCCGTGACAGGACCGGGTAAGTAAATGAGCCCCATTGTGTCCTATCTGCTGGCAGCATGTTATAGAGCAGAAGCGGGCTGCTATATAGCAGGACAGCTAGACATTTTAAATTATTGCCCCTGTCAGGGCAGTGTGGAGAATTGCATATGTATACTGATACTGAGCTATAGTGTAATTCCAGTGACTGTGACTGCATGTCTAATCTCAAATGGTCTCAAAGCACAGTGAGATTAATAGCATTTTATGTGGTTTTAATTTTAGTTTTTAATTAAATTATTTCCTTATTTTATTTTTTATTTTGTGTTATACTTAAGTGATTAAGTATGCACATCTCCTAGTGTCCCTCCCAACAACATCCACCCACCCTCCTCTCCTCTGACGAAATACGGAATCATATGGCAACCAACCAAAGAAAGGCTGCCAGAACGACAAGGTAAAACCCCTGCTAGCAGGCAAAAGTTTTTATAAGTACTTCTTTAAGTACTTTTTTAACCTTCTACCCCTTACTACATCCATTTAACAGCCATTTATTGGTGTTAAAGTAGGGGTCCCCATATTTTCAATGGAGTTCAGGGTCAAATCCGGGTACTGAACCAAACTTTTTCTCGAAGTTCAACCAAACTCGTCACACCCAAATAATGACAAATCCGCTCATTACTAGAGACAGTTTGATTAATGAAAAGAAAAGTTGCTAAATATTTTATTTCGAATGCATTAAAGCAAAGTAACACTGGCTGTAAATGGGAACAAACCATTTATAAATGTTCAACCTTATGGGTCCCGACAGCCGGATGCCGTTATTCGTGCTAATACACAAAACTAGCTCTAGAATATTAATGAAAGCTTATTCTGTAAGTGAGAAATCAGATTTACAGTGGACAGCACAATCCATAATAAATAGCCATTAACGGAAATGGGTATAAATTCCTGCCTTGCACTTGTACGAGTTTTGTTCTAAGTTGCGGTTGTTTCCCCTTCTAGGTGTCCCGCTATTATATGAGCACAATCCTCGCACAGCATGCTTCTGGATGATTCTGCCGATCGCTGTTTTCTTCCTGCGGAGTTTATTATAAAGTAGTATATGCAATGCAGAAAGGACAGATTTAATCACCTGTCTGGACAACGTTAGGCCCATTTCCAACATAAAAAAGCATATAATTGTTGAACAACCCATAAAACAAAAATTCAAGTCGCTTTATTGAAAATGATTAAAAAAGAAGTCAGGACCATGGCATCAGTAGCAGGAGGATGCGCAGCTATGGGGGCATCACTTATGTTACTGGAGTGTGGATTAGTGTTTGCTCCCACTCAGGGTCGCCACTAGGAATTTTGGGGCCCCCCACTAGTAGATTTTATGGGCCCCCAACAGAATGATAACCCAGCCGCATGTGGACAGTTAGTGCCCTGCACCTGGGAAGGGAGTAGGGTTTTCTGTGACTAGGGGCCACTTCTACTCCTTGGGGCCCCCTGAACACAGTCACACTAAACCCCCTCTGATGGGAGTCCTGCTCCCACTCTCTGGAGAGGCTACTCCAAACCCCAGTAGCCTTTGGCAAAAATTTGCATATTAGCTAGATAAAGTACATATTAGCTTATCAACTATCATATGATTAGGTGTAGAAAGTTACAAGGAACCTCCCATCAAATCTACCTTATAGGTAGATTTCTTATGGTAGGTTTCCTTTAGCCCATCGACTAAGGTTCAACTAAGGGAAGCAAGAAACAGGGCGGAGGATAAGGAAGGAATTGTATACAGTTACATAAGCACCAGTATTGTTTTCCTTTAAGAATGTGTCTCATCCTTTTATTTGCAGACCCTCCTGTGACCGGAATCACAACCAAAAGTTTTGCAATAGTTCTGTTTACAGGCTCTGTAATGGGTTGGATATTGACATATAAGATACCTACCTACAGGTGGGACTTTTGACTTCATTCTAGAGGAAAGCTAATTTGTGATGCTGTAGTCAAATAGATTGTCTTTGTATGTAGATTTGTTTTATCAGTATTAGATATACACTCACTGGCCACTTTATTAGGTACACCTGTCCAACTGCTCGTTAACACTTAATTTCTAATCAGTCAATCACATGGTGGCAACTCAGTGCATTTAGGCATGTAGACATGGTCAAGACAATCTCCTGCAGTTCAAACCGAGCATCAGTATGGGGAAGAAAGGTGATTTGAGTGCCTTTGAACGTGGCATGGTTGTTGGTGCCAGAAGGGCTGGTCTGAGTATTTCAGAAACTGCTGATCTACTGGGATTTTCACACACAACCATCTCTAGGGTTTACAGAGAATGGTCCGAAAAAGAAAAAACATCCAGTGAGCGGCAGTTCTGTGGGCGGAAATGCCTTGTTGATGCCAGAGGTCAGAGGAGAATGGGCAGACTGGTTCGAGCTGATAGAAAGGCAACAGTGACTCAAATCGCCACCCCTTACAACCAAGGCAGGCAGAAGAGCACTCCTTTCAGTTAAGAACAGGAAATGAGGCTACAATTTGCACAAGCTCATCGAAATTGGACAGTAGAAGATTGGAAAAACGTTGCCTGGTCTGAGGAGTCTCGATTTCTGCTGCGACATTCGGATGGTAGGGTCAGAATTTTGCATCAACAACATGAAAGCATGGATCCATCCTGCCTTGTACCAACGGTTCAGGCTGGTGGTGGTGGTGTCATGGTGTGGGGAATATTTTCTTGGCACTCTTTGGGCCCCTTGGTACCAATTGAGCATTGTTCATAGTATCATAGTATCATAGTATATAAGGCTGGAAGGAGACGCAAGTCCATCAAGTCCAACCTTTAAGAATTAAATAAATGTTTTATCCCCATAACCCGTGATATTTTTTCTCTCCAGAAAGGCATCCAGGCCTCTCTTGAACATGTACATAGAGTCTGCCATAACAACCTCCTGCGGCAGAGAGTTCCATAGTCTCACTGCTCTTACAGTAAAGAACCTTTGTCTATGGTGATGGTAAAATCGCCTCTCCTCTAGGCGTAGAGGATGCCCCCTTGTCCTGGTCACAGGCCGAGGTATAAAAAGATCTTTGGAGAGATCCTTGTACTGTCCGTTCAGGTATTTGTACATTGTAATGAGGTCTCCCCTCAGTCGTCTTTTTTCTAAACTGAATAATCCCAAATTTTTTAATCTGTCAGTGTATTCTAGTTCCCCCATTCCCCTAATAATCCTGGTTGCTCTCCTCTGCACCCGTTCCAGCTCTACTATATCCTTTTTATACACTGGTGCCCAAAACTGTACACAATATTCCATGTGTGGTCTGACCAGGGATTTGTATAAGGGCAAAACTATGTCTTTATCATGAGAATCTATTCCTCTCTTGATACATCCCATAATTTTATTTGCTTTAGCAGCAGCCGCCTGGCTCTGGTCACTAAAATTAAGTTTACCATCCACCAATACCCCCAAGTCCTTTTCAGCTTCAGTTTTACTAAGTAATTGACCGTTTAGAAAATAATTATACTTTTTGTTTCCATGGCCCAAGTGCATAACTTTACATTTATCTACATTAAACCTCATCAACCATTTCTCTGCCCATCCCTCCAGCTTCCACAAATCCCTCTGTAATGCTAAACTATCGACCTCAGTATTTATTACTTCACACAGCTTAGTATCATCTGCAAATATTGAAACTTGACTGTGTAAACCCACTACAAGGTCATTAATAAAAATATTAAAAGAAGTGGCCCCAATACTGACCCCTGTGGCACTCCACTGGTAACATCAATCCAATCTGAGAATGTGCCATTAATGACCACCCTCTGTTTTCTATCACTAAGCCAATTACTTACCCAAATACACAGATTTTCTCCTATTCCCAGCAGTCTCATTTTATATACCAACCTTTTATGTGGCACAGTGTCAAATGCCTTTGAAAAGTCCAGATATACAACATCCACAGCGTCCCCCAGATCCAGTCTTGAACTTACCTCCTCGTAGAAACCAATCAGATTAGTCTGACAGGAGCGATCTCTCATGAACCCATGCTGACGCTGGGTTATAAGGTTGTGCACAGTGAGATACTCCAGGATAGCATCTCTAATAAACCCCTCAAATATTTTCCCCACCACAGCAGTTAGACTCACGGGTCTGTAGTTTCCAGGATCGCTATTTGATCCTTTTTTGTATATTGGTACCACATTTGCTATGCGCCAGTCCTGTGGAACATAACCAGTCCTCAGTGAATCTTCAAATATTAAAAATAATGGTTTGTCTATCACCGTACATAATTCATGCAGAACTCGGGGGTGTATGCCATCTGGCCCAGGTGATTTATCTATCTTAGTGGTTGCGAGGCGGCGCCGTACCTCTTCCTGGGTTAAACTGTTGACATTATAAAAAGAATTAACATTATTCCTCATTGTGTCTTCCACCAGGGGATTTTCCTGGGTAAAGACAGTTGAGAAGGCGACATTCAGTAGATTGGCCCTTTCCTCATCTCCTTCCACCATGACCCCCATGTAGGCCACAGCCTACCTAAGTATTGTTGCTGACCATGTCCATCACTTTATGAGCACAATGTACCCTGTAACATCTGATGGCTACTTTCAGCAGGATAATGCGCCATGTCATAAAGCTGGAATCATCTCAGACTGGTTTCTTGAACATGACAATGAGGTCACTGTACTCAAATGGCCTCCACAGTCACCAGATCTCAATCCAATAGAGCATCTTTGGGATGTGGTGGAACGGGAGATTCGCATCATGGATGTGCAGCCGACAAATCTGCGGCAACTGTGTGATGCCATCATGTCAATATGGACCAAAATCTCTGAGGAGCTTCCAGCACCTTGTTGAATCTATGCCACAAAGAATTGAGGCAGTTCTGGAGGCAAAAGGGGGTCCAACCCGTTACTAGCATGGTGTACCTAATAAAGTGGCCGGTGAGTGTATGTTGCAATATCTACACATTTGAAGTATATACCCTCACGCCATTTAGCTAGAACAGGTTATGTATATAATTGGTAGCACCAAATATTAATATCCCTTTGCATTTGATGGTTGGATTCCAATATTGTATAAAGTAAATGAGCTATGTTCTATACATAAAAGATATATATATATACGCTCCTCCAACCGCTAATATAGGAGGGGTTATGATGAGGGGGGGGGGGGTTTCAGGAAAGCAGGCCATGGGACGTCAACAGAAGTCCTGAGTCTTGCTCACTGGGTGTCATGTGACTTGTGGCGGACAGCAATGAACTTTAACAACCTGTTAAAGTTTGCTATAAGCGGCCAAACCCCTTAATGTCGGTGACTTAACAATTAAATAAAAACTCAAACTGAATAATGTTTACTTAAATCCAACAACTACAACGTTTTATAAACAGTGGGACTGTCAGGACTTGGGCTGCATATGCTGCTGTTCAAGGGAATATTGACAATAAACAGGGGGCATGCATACTCGTTACAGGGTCAGCTGTGGACTGCCCTTGTTAGGGCGGGAGTAATTTGGGGCTACATAGGGACAGTGTCTCATCGTGCCACCCCTGACCTCCTGCCCGGTAAGCATACGTACGCCTGAATCACGGTAAGACCCACACTCTTTTTCTGATTCTTATTAGGGCGGATATGCTATCTATTAGTCCTTTGAGGATATGTTGTGGTTAGCAATATTACACTCTATTCCTGACATTGCACTTTAGGCACATGACACTTTAGTGCGGTTTTATGTGATCCAATTAAAAGTTATATTTTAGCACAATTTTTTCACCTTACCCCTATTTTGCTTTTTTGTGTTCATATAACTTCACTCAAAAAAATTTGAAATTGCACATATGAAATTTCCAAAAGTCCAAAAGTCTTTCCAGAACAAAAAAATAAAGTAAATTTGTAAGATATATGTACCATAAAACTCCACTATTAACAACTTTACAATTTTACCTATTTATTTGAAAAATTGATAAATATGTACAGTAGATCTATATATATGTATATATATATATATATATATATATAGATATAGATAGATAGATAGATAGATAGATAGATAGATAGATAGATAGATAGATAGATGCAGGACTAGTTAATATTGCTGGCTTAACCCATTAACCAAATAGGATAACACAGTCTATGGTGTGAGTAAAAGGGGTTGTCCGAGAGAGTAAAAAAAACCCATTGGTGACTGGCAGGGCTGGAGCCGACACTGGGCATACGTGGGCAAGTGGCAGGGCCCAGAGCTGCCATTGGGGGCCCACATAAGGCTTTACATAAGGAATCCATGGGTGTGAGGCAGCTTACATAAAATAACAATGAAGGGACTGTTTGGAATCATAAACTAGGGAACAGGAGACTGTTTTAGTTTCAGAATTTGTAATGCCGCCATGTATGTTCACTACAAAGGGGCCCGCTGAGGCTCTTCCGCCCATGGGTCTACTGGAACCTGGAGCCAATCCTGGTGGCCTGGAGGGGGCTAGTTAAGGAAAATAAACATTTAGTTACATCTGCAGTCTCTTCCGGTGTCCTGCTCTGCTATCTCCCTGGTCCATGCAAAAACACAGGGGCATGGAAGCCGCACTGCCTTCACCTTCCGGCTGGCTGAGGTGGCCGGCCATGCCCACCTGACCTGCATTATACATTGCTGGGAATAGGGACGGGTGGGCATAGCCGGCCACGTAGGCCGGCCGGAATCTGAACTCAGTACGGCTTCCCTGCCCCTGTTTGTTTACATGGGACACAGACCGGAGAGATGGCAACACGGGACGCCGGGAGGGGCCGCGGAGGTAAGTAAATGTTTATTTTTTTTTAACTAGCCCCCTCCCGGAGACCAATGATTTTTTTTAGGCTCTCAGACAACAAGTGCTACATATGTAAAAATAATGAATAGATAGATGAAAATAAATAAATAGATGAAGTAAAAGTCCAAGGCAGCATAATGACATAATCCGTTCAAGGAGGGGTGCAAAGCTGGTATATTATACAGCGAAACATTGTATTACATGGAATAAAGATGTTACTGTTTCTTTATTGGAACTTGTATGCTATTTTCATTCATAGATACATAGATATAAGAAAGATAGATAGACATGAATTAGATAGATATAATATAGATAGGAGACCGATACATATGATATAGATAGATAAATAAATAGGAGATGTTTGCCTAGCGTCCTAAATCCTGTATGAACCCAAACCACTGATAATTTTAGCAGGGTGGATATTTCTGTCTGAAACTATAACAGTAAACGGTGGAGCCAATAGAAAAGTAGAATGCGATTTGGAAATATTGATTTTTTTTTTCTCCGAAAGTAGATGTCATTCGGTCAATAAGCACAGTAGGTCGTTTTAAACTTATGACACGCTATCAACCCGTGAGGAGTGTGTGATGGATATTTTGGCTGTTGAAGAAGCCATTCTATTCTCTGTCCATCTTTATTCTGGCTCGTAGTGATGGTTAATCTCCTAGAACAGGTAACTCCACAGGGATCCATATACTCACAGCTGGGAACTAAAGGGCTAATCTTTACACAACCTGTCCATTGGCGTTTTGGGAGCTGCCATATGTGTGTACATGACTAGTATTTGATATTTTTAAGCCCTTTTTCCTCCCTGCACACTACTTCTCAGTTCTGCCTGAGCAGACTAGCTGCTATTATGTCTCCCATACACTGCACATAGAGAAAGCAGTACATTCTGCTTCCTATTTCTCATTCCCTGAGAAGACCTTTTAGGGTACATTCACTTTACGCTTTTGTCGTATACACTAAGCATATCCATAGATGAAGACTAGTAGGTGGAGGCATCCTTTTTGCACAGCAAGTTACGACTTTCCATCCTGCTCCCTCCTGCTGAGCAATGTAAACCTGCATCGGAAATCATTGGAGCCTATGGAGGTCCGCAGCAGTGTATTGCATCCCTCCCATGGCCTCTGCTGTACATACACCCTGGTAGATCCCTAGTGATGTAAGGACACTGGAGCAGAACACCCAACATCAGAAGAAGACAATTACCGGCTGCTGCCAATACTCTCTCCTCCTCCCACTGTCAGGGAAAAAGAGGGAGCAGAGGTGAACGGAGGTGAGCAGAGGTGAACCTAAACTATCAGCTGCCTTAGGCAAGCTATAGAATGGCGCCCAATTCTACCCCATGCAGTAGTAATATATGAGTTGTTTGTTTTAGTTGGAGGGTACACCCATGCAGTTTTGGGGCACATTTACTAAATATCTGCCCCGCAACTGTGCTGGCCTCCATGTGACACAAATTAGGGGGCGTGCCAGCGGGCGTGGTCTGACTGATCGGGACCGAGCGCCGTATTTAACATGAAAATTGACTCGCCCTATGTTAAAGGTGCACCACAAAAGAGATGGTGAACTTAAGCCAGTGCAGGGAAGCGACAGATTCATGAATCTGTCGCACCCAGCATTATCCACGGAAATTTTAGGGCATATTCCAACTTTCTTAGTAAATTTGGCCCTTTGTATGACTAGACACTATTTTTAAGTGCCAGGACCCCTGATGCTATCCCCTACCTTGCTAGAGGTGGTGCTGCCTGAGGCAAGAGACTCAACTTGCCTCATGGCTGGTGCACCCCCAGGGGGAGGACGATGTATCCCACGATATGTGTCCTATCTATCCGTCGTAAGAATACGTCAGGAATCCTCCCAATGTATCCTTACAACAGGGTGCCCTGGACCTTAGAGTCCCCGACCTGCTATGTCCGATTATTAACATTGAGGTGGCAGATAGATCCCTTGGAGCTGATCAGTCATCCTATTTGTGACGTCCGCCTCTCTGGTGTAGGAGAGGTTGATGAGCTGTGTGACTCCACTATATATGTATAAGGTGTACATACTGTACAATACCTAAACTACAACCCATCTTATTGCAATTTTTAATTCTTTTTAATCTGAAACCCCTCTTAGTCATGACTGGAAAACTCGAGCTTATGGCTGTAAAAATCTAATAATAGTAGATATTGTCTATTGTTCTCTGTATTGTTAAATGTAATTTGATACAAATAACTATACTTGGTGTCAAAGTGATTATTCCCAAAATACGTCACTCGGTGACACCAGAAGGACTCGATGATACTTATAAAAAGTCTCCTTTATTGGCGTCATCCAGGTTGCAGAATACAAGATACAAGATACTTGCGCAGGTTATCAGTCACGTGTCCATGTCAGTCAGTGTATCAGTGAGGATATGTTCCGTAATGGCCGGGAGGTTTCCATCTCTTCCCGTAGCTCTTCATATATCATTATCCATTACACCTGTTGTCTTTTCTTCTCCATGTGTCGTCCGAGATGTGAGAGCAGTAGTTTCAGTTGTAAGAGAAGTTCAGCTGTCGTAGCCTTGATGTATCAGCCCCGATGTAACAGCCTCTTGGTATCAGCCCGTATCAGCCGCCATGACACTGTCCGTCTGTCATATATATAGTCCTAGTAGAGGTGTGTCTTGTAGTGTTGGACGTTCTGTGTCCCTTTATATGGTATTCATATATATTTAGGCTTTATGTAATGTACAGTAGCTCATCCCATACACCATATGTATGTCACAGCTCGTGTACAGCTCGTGTACAGCTCGTGTATGCTGTCAGTTTAACTCTTCATGGTCTACAAGTGAATATTGTGATTAATAATTATTTAACATTTCCCCCTCTTGAGGGTGAGTTACATTTGTTCGATCCCTAAAAATACATTTACAATATTCAATCATAAATCATCAGATGATCTTCTTTCTTCTTGTTGAGAAATGTCCATAATAAATACATTTTTCTGATATAAAATTCAATCAGCATTATCACATTATTATAGGAATAAATGTTATGATATACTGTGATCAGATAGATATAAGTTGGTGGACTATATACTAAGTCTAAGCTAGATGAAGCTTCTTGTCATCTTCTCCTGGTCCTCATCTTCTTCTCATCCAGTAGAAGGATTGTTACACAGTCTTTAGTATGTAGATTCCTTATCGTTGATAGATTATTATGTGCAGAACCTTTCATTACATTTCCTGGATTGTTATTTTCTTCCAGTATGTAACACAAAAGTCTTAGATGTAAAAGTAAAGTCCTTGTGATGAACCTGTGTCACTCCTGATATCTGTGTCACCTCCTTGGAACTGACTTGACTCGAAGTAATTCTTCTTCTCCTGGGAAGTCATCTGTGCACTTGTCACTGGAACAGCTGTGATAGCATTGCAAGGGTTAATATTGACATTGATCCTTGAAGCAAGTATGGGGATGGTTAAAGTGAGATAGCGCCCCTCTAAGGTAGACAAATAGATTTGTTTCCCTCACCACATCCTAGGCAGAGGATCACCTTAGACTTTCTTGGGTTTAAGACCTTGAAAACCATCACCTGAGTCGCTGCTAGAGACGTCATATGTGCGTCTGAGGAGACTGGATCTGTAGTCAGAGCATAACAGTCCATAGGGTTGTATCAATAATCAGCGTTCAGTAACCCTTTCCTCATCAGCTTTGTCAATAGAATTTCTTTTGACAGCTTTGACAAAAACAATCCTGATAATAACTCAGTCCAATAATTATCATCTGGATGTATCACAAGTCCAATATCAGCTGTAATCATCAAGTAATAGCACAGTCCATGAGATGCGTCCATCAGGTGTAACATCATCACCTGCACGTTGTTACATCTGCACATCAACTCTTTACCTTGATGAAGTTCATCGCACCTGGAATTGTAGATATCAGTCTCTGATCTATAACAAAGTCTTTTTCCATTGGTTTGGAGACTTGATTGAAGACGATATCTTTTTCCCTAAATCTACACCAAAATTGGTGATAATTCCCAATTTATAGTGATCACAGTGAACCATATCATTCATTATGTGTCTATAATATATGTAACTGAATGTCATTAATATTGCTTTATATTATCAGATATCATTATTAATATTATATTAATTAATCATATATCAATAAATAACCAGATATCACATTGCAATTGAAAAAAGTGTAGGAAATATTAAATCTCATCCAATTTTTTTTTTTTTTTTTTTGGAACTTAATGTGGATTATTCATTAAACTTAAGAATAAGAGACATTTATTTCACAGATACCTTAGAATATACCATATTGTATATGATTATTACCTAAATATTTTATTCAATAAAACATCGATGTAATGTATTTATTCTAGTAAGTACAAGGTTCTGTTTTATAATGAAACCAAAGTCTTCAGATCTTAATTCAGTGTGTTGTTCCCTAATTGAAGTGTTATATCCACTTTATTTTATTCCACATTCTCATCTATCCCTTTATACTGTATTCAGTATGGAGAACCCAAGACGTGTGTCATTTATTTATTCCTGTGTAACAATAAACCTTGAGTTGTTCTGAGTATGAAATATCCATGTAAGTCAGTCAGAGACCTCACTCCGTGTATTATACCATACACCTTTAAATTAGACCAAGATAATAATCCTACTGAACTCTTGTAGATAGACGTCCTTGTAATAGTCATGATGATTAGTCATTAAATATCTTTGTCAAATGAACCCAAAAAATAAAAAATATATGACATAAGTTCCTTTTAAGTAAATTCTGTCGGTATGTCTAAAAATGTCTTGTCTTGTGTGTGCACATTCATGTGAGTCTTAAAAAGAACAATTTATAATATAAAAATAAATGTTGAATCATCAAAAATGTAAATCCTTAGCTACATAAACAAATGTGTTTGTTCTGGAAAGCAGGAATCAGATATGTTTTTCCATGTGAATTTTCTTCTTCTTCAGTTATGACTTCACATTCCCTCCATTCATCATTCACTGCAGCTGCCACCATCACTCAACCTCTCCACACACTACTCATATATACTGGATGTATGAGGCCTCATTCATTGTTCATTAATGAATTCATGTGTAATTTCTGATTAACTGATGCGCATTTACCATGAGTGAACTTTAGATGTGAAGTACTTCATTGTGGATCACATATAACATATAAGACATTATTTCTTCTTATTTGCCTTGAAGTTCTATACTGAACTTACACAAGAGACATCACAGCACTGCAGATCTCATGTTACATGAACCAACATTTTCCACGTACAGAGATATATATATACGTAGACTGACAGAGACATATATAAGACCATTTCACCACATGTCGCCAGCCATCAGCAGACCAGTTTAATTTCATATGTACACAAGATATTAGTTATGAATTGGTTAATAACTTCTATTGGTTAGACCTTTCATGCAATTAGAGTCATAATAATTATTATTATATCATTAGAAGATAATCATCTGCTTCTTTTTCCTGTAACTTTGTCAAGGAAAATAAAATATCATTAGAAATCAATAAATACATCAATAATTTCACAAAGTTGAAAGTTAACTAAGCAATTTGACTCTATAATCTATACTGACTTCTACTCATTATGAAAGGAATAAAAAGGTCTGAAACTTCACCAACTAGAGCAAAACTCTTGTATCATGTGACCCCATACATAACCTTGTATCTCATGACAAATAACACAACTTGTCCTATACACCGATAGATTTATATTCACAGTCACCAACAATTATCACAAATAACAGAACTGTCATTATCCAAAAATCATTTCCTTTAAACAAGTCCGAGTCATCAACCAATCAGTAGTAAATCCAGGTCTGTACTTAGCCAATACCTAATCCATGTCTATATCTCCTTCCATCTAATATGTCATTGAATATCATTTTCACTGTATCTTTCCTATGATAGACAAGAGCAGTGGCTTTATCCATAGACTCAATGACTGAGGGGATATCATATTTACAGGAAACCTTCTGAATATTTTTACCTTCCCTCTAGAGATGAGCGAGCACTAAAATGCTCGAGTGCTCGTTATTCGAGACGAACTTTTCCAGATGCTCGAGTGCTCGTCTCGAATAACGAGCCCCATTGAAGTCAATGGGAGACTCGAGCATTTTTCAAAGGGACCATGGTTCGGGAATAAAATGTGTTAATTAATTGAAAAAGAATGTCTTCTGATAAGTTAGCAGATGTATGCAAACATCTGCAATCTATTCTTCACTGTTCCGCGCGTATATTATCTCCCGACAAGTTAACAGATGTGAAGAACAGTGAAGAATAGAATAAAAACAGTGAACACAGGATCATTTAAGTGAAAAACACAGTGAAGAATAGATTGCAGATGTTCTGCACATCTGCTTACTTGTCGGGAGATACGCTGTCCCGGGATCCGCTGCTCTTCTTCCACTGAAGTCTCCCCGATGTCTCCGTGCCCCGATGTCTCCGTGCCCCTATGTCTCCGTGCCCATATGTCTCCGTGCCCATATGTCTCCGTGCCCATATGTCTCCGTGCCCATATGTCTCCGTGCCCATATGTCTCCGTGCCCATATGTCTCCGTGCCCCGATGTCTCCGTGCCCCGATGTCTCCGTGCCCCGATGTCTCCGTGCCCATATGTCTCCGTGCCCATATGTCTCCGTGCCCCGATGTCTCCGTGCCCCGATGTCTTCGTGCCCCGATGTCTCCGTGCCGCTCCCCGATGTCTCCGTGCCGCTGCCCGATGTCTCTGTGCTGCTCCCCGGTGTCTCTGTGCTGCTCCCTTGTGTCTCCGTCCTGCTCACCGTGTTCTGCAATGTCTTCTTCACACATATATATTGTTCTTCACATACTATTTTGTTCGCACCGTTCCGCGCGTATCTTCCGACAAGTAAGCAGATGTGCCGAACATCTGTAATCTATTCTTCACTGTGTTCTTCACTGTGTTTTTCACTTAAATGATCCTGTGTTCACTGTGTTCACTGTTTTTATTCTATTCTTCATTGTTCTTCACTGTGTTTTTTTAATTAAATGCTCGATCTCGAGCAGGGGAAATACTCGTCCGAGCAACGAGCCGTCTCGAGTACCTTAATGCTCGAACGAGCATCAAGCTCGGACGAGCATGTTCGCTCATCTCTACTTCCCTCACATCAGGGAATCTTTGCTGTGCACCAGGCACATTGATATCAATGTCTTTACATTCAGAAATAGATTGACATTTAGAAGGCTCTTTATTAATACTTAAAGGTAAAGACAAATTACTATTTGGAGCAGATTTCATAATTTCATGATAAGGTTTTCGCTCTATGTGTAATTTGCGCCTTTCCTGATAGATATTGTTACATTGTCTTCTGGGGGCAGATACTTTGTGTAATTGTTTTGGGAGATTTTTCCTCTTTGAGTAACTATCTATCTCTTTTCTGTCTATATTCTGTCTATGAACCTGTGATTGGTTCTTGCTTTGCTTTCTAACTGTATCTAAAAATTTAGCAACTTTGAATAAAGAAGGTTGATCTGAGGCAAATACAAGTGCAGCAGCAGTAAGGAATGCAAATTTCTTAATGAATTCTCTCATTATTGAGCAAGGATTACAAATTCCAATTGCTTTACACGTTCTCTCAAACATTGACAGGAATGAGAATGTACATTCCTTTCTACCAATTTTCAGCTCACATAAAATCTCATATGTGGGCATACTGTCACTTGTAGTGCAACAGAGTAACTTCTTTAATCTGTCTACGTCACTGTCATGTGACCACTCCCTAGACTCGTCATCAAGTGAATTTCCTAATTCTAGTCGCCTGGAAAACTCTAGAGGAAGCCAAATTTTAAACAACTGATTTTTCTGTTCATTAGACAAATCAAATTTCTCCACAAAGCTCTCAAAGATTTCATGATTCCTGCACACATGGATTTTAGCATTATATATGGGAACCTCTTTGCTCAGATTCAGTAAATGCTTCTGCATTTTTAACTTCAGGCTGGATTCTTTCATCTCCAATATCTGTTTCTGAAAAGACACAGAGTCACCTCCAGCAGAGAGGAGACAGACCTGTCCCTGATCACTCTGCTGAGTTACATCATTACACGTCTTACTGTCACTATCTCTCTCCTTACACATCACATTATCTGTCTTAGAGATAGCAGTAGGTTTCTTAGCTATGGATCTGTCTAGCACAACCTGATGATAGACTTTTACCATATGCACAATATTCCTCAATTTCTCTTTGTCTTTTCTGACTGTAACACGTTTCCTCTCTATCTTCCTGTTCTCTTGTTGACATTCATTATATAAACTCAACCAAACAGTTTCTAGATCTGACTGATCACTAGGCACAGACTTAAACTCTAAGTTACATTTCTTAGTAAAAGAATCAATGATTTCCATACTTACAACCTTGGATCCTGGCACCTGTGTCCTTCGTCAGAAGATTCTCAGTTTCTACGATCGGGACAGTTTGAAATGTCTTTATGGGACGATTCCTTCTCCCCCTCTTCAGACTGAAACAATCGTATATCCGCTAGGCTCGCCATTGTAAAAATCTAATAATAGTAGATATTGTCTATTGTTCTCTGTATTGTTAAATGTAATTTGATACAAATAACTATACTTGGTGTCAAAGTGATTATTCCCAAAATACGTCACTCGGTGACACCAGAAGGACTCGATGATACTTATAAAAAGTCTCCTTTATTGGCGTCATCCAGGTTGCAGAATACAAGATACAAGATACTTGCGCAGGTTATCAGTCACGTGTCCATGTCAGTCAGTGTATCAGTGAGGATATGTTCCGTAATGGCCGGGAGGTTTCCATCTCTTCCCGTAGCTCTTCATATATCATTATCCATTACACCTGTTGTCTTTTCTTCTCCATGTGTCGTCCGAGATGTGAGAGCAGTAGTTTCAGTTGTAAGAGAAGTTCAGCTGTCGTAGCCTTGATGTATCAGCCCCGATGTAACAGCCTCTTGGTATCAGCCCGTATCAGCCGCCATGACACTGTCCGTCTGTCATATATATAGTCCTAGTAGAGGTGTGTCTTGTAGTGTTGGACGTTCTGTGTCCCTTTATATGGTATTCATATATATTTAGGCTTTATGTAATGTACAGTAGCTCATCCCATACACCATATGTATGTCACAGCTCGTGTACAGCTCGTGTACAGCTCGTGTATGCTGTCAGTTTAACTCTTCATGGTCTACAAGTGAATATTGTGATTAATAATTATTTAACAATGGCAAGGATAACCTTCTGAAGTGTAAAGTTTTCTTCGCGCTGTCTTGGCTCAGTGTATGACCTGCTTTTCCTGGCGCACCGCTTGTGGCAGAACAAAGCTTTACATGGACAGGACCGTTCCAAATCTGCTTCCAGCATATTCTGTACAGAATTTGTATTACACTAAAACTATTAAATATCTTCAAAGAGATTCAAGATATATTTGGTTTCCAAGAAATTAAGTACGTTTAATTTTCCCTCCAGTCTTTTCCCAGTGTTGAAGAAGCTGCTGTACACATTTGGCCAGATGTATCACAATTTAATTTTTAATTTTTTTTTTTTATCAATGCCTTCTACAAGCTAGAACTTTTTATTTTTTTCTCACTATAGCTGTATGGGGTTTCATTTTTTGCAGGATGAAATTAAGTTTTTACTAGCATGATTTATGGTTTCAAGCATCATACTAATGAACTTGTATTGACCCCACAGTGACAGTATATTTTAAAAAGTTTGCAAATCCTGTATTTATTGTGGAAACTAAATAAAATACAGAAAGAAGAACAATACCAAGCACGATGGCTTATTGGTTAGCATAACATCCTTGCAGTGCTGGGGACCTGGGTTCAAGTCCCAGGGTCAACATCTCCAAAGAGTTTGTATGTTCTTTCCAAAACATACTGGTAGGTTGATTAGATTGTGAGCCCCATTGGGGACAGGGAACAATTTGGCAAACTCTGTGCAGCTCTGTGTAATCTGTGTGCACTATATAAATAAAGGAATTATTATTATTAAGAGTTTTTTTTAATGACCTTCAGAGGCATAATGGAGCATTTAGAGTAAAAAGGAGTTTTCTCATTTTCGCATACCAAGAGCCACACATTTTGATATTACGTTGTTGATGAAATTTTGCGGGGGCTTATTTTTTGTGTAAAGACCTGTAGTTTTTAGTCGTATAACCTTGAACTTTATAAAACTTTTCAATCTTTTGTATGATGGATGATTAAAAAAATGTCAATTTGATTTTCTTTTTTTTTTTTCCCTTTTTTTTGGGCGTGCAAAATATATACTGTTATAATATTTTAATCGGGGTTGGTACAGTGTGAAATGTGTTTGTTTTGTTTTTTAAAGGGGTAGAGTTTTTTGTGTGTTGGTGTTTCTTCTTTTTTTTTTTTTCAGACTGTTTTTTTTTTTACATAACAGTTTATGTTTTTAAGATTTTTTTATTGCTTTATCCCATATTAGATTACTTTTCTCTATTATAATACATTGCAGGACTAATGTAGTGCAGTGTATTAGACTGTCTTTGGCATGGCCTAATAGAAAGTTGATACAGGCAGGTTTGGGTTCCTAGAGAGGACTCCTGCTGGTGTGTAATGTCACCGGTACACCGCAATTGTAGCTGCATAGTGCCGATGGGCAACAGAGTGAGCCATGTCCCTCTACCAGGGTTGGCTCCGCGTTTCATTAGACCACTGGGTGGCAGAGGCTCAGTAGGCCCCTTCTTTGCAGTGAACTCATATGGCTGCATAAAAAATTTAGAAACTAAAACAGTCTCCTGCTCCCTAATATTTTTTGGTTTATCATACCAAACAGCCCACTCATGGTTATTTTATATACAGCCCCCCTCCCCCCTATGGATTTATTAAATACAGCTCCCCCTCACGCCCATAGATTCCTTATATACAGCCTTAGGCTACATTCAGATGAACGCATGGGGGACATATATATATACGTCCGGCATATATTCGCCCCCCATACACGGCAATGGGCGCACAGCGCCATACGGGAGCGGAACGGTGGAACAGAAAGACATGTCCTATATTTCCCTGGAATACGGCGCCGTGCTCCATATATTCATTTGGAGAGGGGCGGGGGTGAGCAGCTCCTCCTCTCCCCAGTGCCGATGTATGCCCGCCATACTATGGTACAACGGGCATACATTGTGTAAATGTAGCCTTATGTGGGCCCCCCAGCTCTGGGCCCTGGCCCGGGTATGCCCAGTGCAGGCGCCAGCCCTGCCCTCTACACAGCCACTAAGTCACCACTGTCCATGTTTGAAGAACATACTAAGAGCATGCACATGTTATCCTTGGTCAGTTTCATACCCTGGTTTTCTACTATACTTTTAGCGCCCTGTAAAATTGGATAACTGGGCCTAAGGATTTGGTAATTTAATCCCATCTCCGTTTGTTTCTGCAGGTACAATGAGCCTTAGCACCGCATTGTAATTAAGCCCATTACTATTCACTTTCACCCTAAAGATAAGAATAGACTTGGCTCCATTCACTTAGAAAATCCAAGAGTAGTTTTAATTGTAAGTGACATTTTATTAAGCAGTCATTGTTCGGAGATCTACGTGAGCGCTGAGAAGAACTCCATCTACATTAATTGCACAGAAGGGAAAGGATTTATTTTTCTGACTTTCCCTCCATTGTCTGATGTAAGACTCGTTACAGCATAGTCTATTCACAGCGCCTGTGACTGGCAGGTCTGAGGAAGGAGGTGTTGCAAATGTAGACCTAGATGTCAGGAATTGGCAATGCACATAATGTACAGAGTAGAAACATAAAGAGGGTTTTTTGGCATTTCATGATTACTTATAGTGTGATTAAAAGTTTCTATAAACGTTCTTTATCAGTCCCTTCAAGCCTTTCAGAAGGGGAAAAATCTGGGGGGAATCTGGGGGAAAAATTTGTCATGTGATGGACACACAACATACATGTATTTAGACTTAAGTCACGTTTGATGTAGATGGGATGAGCAAATCTATTTGTTGGTTCTTAGATTTGACACAAATCTGCTCTTATTCAGCCGCCGAATTGAAGCCGAATCTTTTCTGCTATGTTTCAGAAAAGTCTTGTAAAATGGTGGCCAGCTACTCCTGTCATTCATCAGAGGGGTGGGTGGGGGAAATAAAAAAATAAACATAGAATTAATGAAACAAGATAGAAGCTTTTTATAGAAGCTCTAAATTTTTTTTCGAGGACAATGGCTCAAATTTACCAAAGCACCTGTACCAGTTTTCTGTATGAAAACACAAAATTCTGCACTTAGAGAAGCCTTCTGGTGCACAGTCGAACCATGCGCCACATTTGTCATCCACTGGCCCACTTTTTTTAAAAATAGTGCAAACTTTGGTGACCTTTACCATAGAGGGGCACATTTACTAAGAACAGTGCAGTGTGTACTAGGTGCAGTGTGCCTGTGTAGTGTGCAGGGGGCGCTAGAGTCAGGATTTCTTGTGCACATTCTTCATAAATCTGGTGCCCTCTGCACTGCCCCGACTGAGTGCACCATTTTTTTTTGGTGCACCTGTAACACAGGACGTGCAACACATTTCTATCGGACTTTGCATTATAAACGTGGCACATGGTCCGACTGAGCACTGAACGCCCAATTCCGTGAAGAATTTTGTTACTTTAGACCTACTTCTACTTGTTCTAAACTGTGCACCAGAATTTTGGGAAGTTTTACAAAAGCGGACCCAATGTCACGGCAGGGATTTTTTACAAATTTTTTACAAAACTGCCATAGGCAGACTAGACTACCCATATCCGGACAAGAGAAGAAAAAGATATAGAACATCACTTTTATTTATTCAATTAGAAGAAAGATATGTTACTTGGTGGCAGTGTAACATGTGTAACACAGTAACAGAGAAGATGTACCTGGAAAGCTTTTAAAGTGACCTCCGTAATGTGTTCTTCATTCATAGTCTGATTTTGGAGCTACTAGACTCCCTTTAAGTAATTTTTTCCATAATGGACTTAACATTTTTGCAAATTACTTAAAGAGAAAGGAAAAAGCAACCAAATGAAAAGTTAAGTGTTACAGCTATGACATAAACCCACCCACCAGCCCCTAGTTAGATATGAAGCTTATGGAAACCTATGTGTCAGTGAATAAGTTGGTTGGGACTTTTATCCCTAGAATTGATTATTTTTGCATATTTGTAGGAATTTAGTTTGCCCATGTAATAAATGCTTATTTGTTAATGTTTTACCCTTTTTTGCAGGTTTTACAGAAATTTACGAATGCTGCAATTCCAGTTCAACCCATCAAATATTCTATGGACCCCATTTATGGTTTATCTAATTAGATCTTTAAAGCCTTTAAGCCTCTAGACAAACTATCATGGGTTTAATCACCACTTTACATACGTAAAAAAAAAAATTGCCTAAAAGTTCTGTGTAAGTGCCTGTGATAGTAACTTACAAACATGAGTATCCCACTGGTTCCGAGTAAGGCTTATTGCACAGAACAAGAGGACAACAGCAATGAAGAGAAAAATGATAATGAGGGTGTAACCGGCTTGGGTGATACTAATGCCAATCAGATTTTATCTACAAACACTGGTGACAAAGGAGAGATATATAGCACGGAAGAGAAGACGGGGATGCTGTGCACTTGGCAGTCTGAAAATATTGCAGTCTTTAATAAGGAGTCAAGCAGATTGGTCAACGTGTCTCCATCAAGTGAACAAATTAGTGACTTAAGACTCCATTCACCAAGCAACAAGGACATCAGCAAAGAATACATGACGGATGATGCTAAGGATAGTTTAAAATCTTGCTCTCATGGACAATCTCCTTTAAATTCGAAAACTAGCTTATACGAGAGAAGTTTCCAGGTTCCCATCACCAAGACCCATGAATCCTCTATCAGTGCCCATAGTTACAGTGTTAGTACCATAACCCATGGAGAACGTTCTAGGATAAAAACATGTATCCCTTCACCCAAAACAGAAACTTTTATGAAAGAGCATATGTCACCTACGACACCTGTAGATTTGCCGCTTAAGTTTTTGCAGTACGCTGACACTTCTCATTGTGGGATCAGGCCCACGGACACATCCCTACCAGGTGACCATTTATTCGGACTATCCTCTCATAACATCAGTAATACCTCAGAGGAAAAGACGATTGTATTTTATTCTAAACCACCTACCTCAAATATTACTGGCTCAGATTTTTCAATGGGTGATGGAACCTTAACCCATGTCAACAAGCAAAGCACATTGTCCCATCCTGTTCATGTTGACGATCACTCTCGTTTACCTTACAAACCTCAGGTAATTTGTACCGTACCAGAAGCACAATTGTATCAGGGTCAAACAATGAAACCATCTGAACTGACTGATCCCAAAAATTTTCAGTCTAAGTCACCATCTCCCCACAAACTACAGATAACATTAGTTGAGGTTGCTGGATCCAAAAGAGTAGAAGGGGTTTTCGAAACTAGAAGATCACACTTGTCTTCTCCATGTGGCCAGGCAACTATTTTCCAGACAAATCCAGCAGGAAAACAAAGTGGGACATTTCCATCTACCAGTCCTTCCAATACTAAGACGCATGATTATAAACTTGATGTATATTGCAGTGAAATGAAAACCCAAATCTCTCAGGTCTCTGATGTTCAAGCTGGTCATTCCCAAGAAGTTGAGTCTTCAAAAAACAAAGAGCCAAGCTACAAGCCTGCGATCAGAAAGACTACATCACTCACTGACTCCCTGGATAATAAGATCCATGCCAGTAAAGACAGATTTTCAGTACAAGACTATCTTTGTCAGGATAGTGACAATAATTTTCTTTCAAGCAGCAATGTGACTTCCTTAAAAGATAAAAATGCTTTCGTTGACAGTAAAAAGACATCTCTTGGTCGAAAACATCAGTCAGATATTCTAAAAAGCAATTTGAAAGAGAGCCATAAGGACCCAAGCGATTCTTTTTTATGTACTCCTTCTCCCCCATGCCCGCTGGTTAATATTAATGATCAGCGCGTTGCCTCACCGATCAGCATTAAGGATCTTACTGCTGCTCATGTTGACAGATTGTCACCTTCCTCCGTGCTACCTCCTATTGAGAGTACACAGTTGTTCAACATATCCCCTAAAGCTACTAACAAGACTCTTGCTAACAGTGGAATCCCCAAACCCATCCTGGTCAATTCCAAACCTTCACTTATAAATCATAATGTAAAATCGGAAGAGACCATTGAACCTGCCCTCATTATACCCAAACCCAAGCACGTGCGGCCTAAGATTATCACCTACATTAGGAGAAACCCCCAAGCAGTCGACAGAGTGCCGTTTGGACAAATGGGCATGCCATATGGACCCCCACCCTGTACCGTACCTTTACCAAAAGAACATGAGACACTGGGTAGTGATGTTAAACCCACAAATGTCTTGTTAGATAAGTATAAGCCCGATTTACACAAACCCAGGATATATAGCGCTGGACTGATGGTTTCTGGAATCAGGCCCCCTGGACATCATTCATTAGAAGAGGTAAGACCTCCATTGACCAGAAAGTCACATTTATTTTGTGTCTAAATTGTGTCTTATTGTGGCAGATTTATCAAGCTGTCTGAAAGTCAGAATATTCTTAGTTGATCATGGCAACCAATTACAGCTCAGCTTTCATTTTACCAGTACTCATGAATATTTTAAAGGGGAACTGTGATGGGCAACTAAGAATATTCAGACTCTCAGACAGCTGTTGTGTTTTTCTTTAAAATATGGTCCACATTTTGGGAATTATAGTATTGACACATATCTATATATATGCAGCCATTATACTTTTTGAAAATTGGTGCTATTTCTCTATTTTCTTGGATTTTATAACGCTCTTTGTTTTGCTGTTGTTTCTGTAGCAGCCAGAGGTCACCATCAGCAAAACTAACAGTTTGACAAATGTAACCTTGACATTTACAAGGTTCTGCACTGTTTATTTCAATGGTTCAATGCTATAATGAAAGTTGTAAAGGAGGACCTGTCACCTCTTCTGACATGGCTGTTTTAGTAATATTTGTAGTAATATTTGGGTATATATATATATATATATATATATATATATATATATATATATATATATATATATATACAAGCTTGGATAACATTTTCTTATAACTTTACATCTTGATATTTCTTTAATAACCTCTACTTAAATCATTTGCTTCTTTATTAATAAATTGATCATTAGATGTCACTGTTCCCTTATCAGCAATTTTGGATGGAATCTAACTGTGTAAGGATACGCCCAGGGCCGGCATTAGGGGGCGGCAAACTGGGCACACTACCCTGTCCCCTGCATGTGGACTTTTGTGGCAAGGGGACGTTGTGCTCCTTTAATGGAAGTCTACTATTTGATTTCATACATTATGAACCAAACACACATTGAGAATGCTGTAGCTACACCGATGCAGGCATATATCTTGTTTAATCCCTGAGCTGAGTGCTTTTGCTGAAAAAACAATTATAACATTCAGGATCTTGGGAAGCCTGTATGTTACACTGAGCCTCCTGAACTGTAAAGACAGGACTAATCAACCTGAGCTGGATCAGTCATACATAGCATCTGGGGGATGGTGCAGCGATTGATTACATCATTCTCAGAAGCAGTGCATAACTAATCTAAGAGGAAAAATGCAGAACCAGGCACAGAAGGGACAGAGCTTCATTATCATAATTTTATAATTGTTTTTTCAGCAAAACCACTCAGCTCAGGGATTAAACAAGATATGTTTCTGCATCAGTGTAGCTACAGCATTCTAACGGTATGTTTGGTTTACAATGCATAAAGGCAAGTGGCAGATTTCCTTTTCTACCCTTTTGTTGATGTCCGGGTGAAGATGCTTATAGGATATCTCCTGTCTATATATCTATCATCTATCTGTCTACTTATCTATCTCCTATAAATTGTTTCTCTCATATTTATTTATTTATCTTCTATCTACGTATCTATATATCTCCTATTAAATATCATTTCTATCTCCTTTCTAGCTATCCATCTATCAATCGATCTTCAATCTCTCTTCTACTGCATTTATATCTCATATCTATCATCTATCTATACATAATATACTTTACATTTCTGAATCTATAAATCTTTCATATATCTTTAAATCTTTATCATCTTTCATATTAATCTTCTATCATCTATCTACCTATCACATTTCTATCTTATATAACATTCTCTTACAGCCCCATATTACACATGGGGGTCATTTATCTTTTTTCCCCTTACTGTTGGTGTTTTTGCGCCTTTTTGCTGCGCAATCGCTGTTTTCCCCTAATTTTGCACTTTTTTGGGATGTTACGCCTCAATTAGCTGTCTGTTTTTGCACCCTATCTGTCATTACATTGCCCCTCTTTACGAATGTTTTCGCCCGATTTATTATACTATTGAGCCTATATGGGCGCAAATAATTGTGTAATAACATCCCAGTCCTGACCATGCTTAGGAAAGGCAATGGAAGGATTTGCGCAACAAATTGTGCCTTTTTTAAAAGGCACAATTTGACAATGCTCAAAAAAACCCTGCATTTGACAAAGAGCCAAAACGACAAAGACAAATGAGGTGCAAAAAAATAGACTTATAACAGGCGCAAAAAGAGCTCAAAGAATCAGTCGGATCGTTGGACACCCCATGATTTGTGTCCCAAGGAAGCCAAGCACAACTGCGCCACAAAAAGGGTTGTGTGCAACACAACCGCAATGCACCCGCTACTTAAATACCTGTGCAAGCCTTTTTCCCATTGAAGATAGGGCACAGTCCAAAAAAAGTGTGTCGCAAAGGGGTGAAAAAGCCTAAGTAAATGTGCCCCAGTGTGTCTCAGGTTCATCTTTCTTTGTGCCTGGCTTGTTCCTTTTCTTGGCTTGTAATTCATGTTAGTTGGTGTTTTGCCTTTTGCACAAAAAAGTAACTGCATGTACAATATCCAGACTACATTCAGTTGTAAGTGCAGAGACTAAGGCCCCTTTCACACTTGCGTTGCAGATCACGTCAGAGTCTAATCAGGGTGCGATCAGGGTTTGCATCAGAGTGCAATCAGTTTTCAGTCAGAGTTTGTTCAGTGTCTCAGTTTTTCACGCGCATTTTCAATGCAATTTCAATGCGTTTTTCACGCGCGGATAATGCACGTGAAAGGACTCAGGACTGAGCTCTATACTTTCTATGGCAATTGATGCGTGAAAAACGCACTTGCAAGTGTCTCAGAGTGCAATGCGTTTTTGATGCGTCTCCATAGACTTGTATGGTGCGTTTTTCACACGCGCCTGACTTGCAAAAGTAGAGCATGTCGAGATTTAAACGCACGTTAAAATAAACGCACGTGTGTGCGTGCAAAAAAATGCAGGTCTGAAAAGACCCATTGATTACAATGGGGGTCATTTACTAACGGCCCGATTCGCGTTTTCCCGACGTGTTACCCGAATATTTCCGATTTGCGCCGCTTGTACATGAATTGCCCTGGGTTTTTGGCGCACGCGATAGGATTGTGGCGCATCGGGGCCGGCATGCGCGCGACAGAAATCGGGGGGCGTGGCCGAACGAAAACCCGACGTATTCGGAAAAACCGCCGCATTTAAAAACCGAAATGTGTCGCTTGGGAAGCGCTCACCTTCACCTGCTATGGGATGGTGCATTCCGGGGCGTTAAGATTATTTTCGGCGCAGCAGCGCCACCTGGTGGACGGCGGAGGAACTACCTTCTTAAATCCCAGCCGGACCCGAATCCTGTGCAGAGAACGCGCCGCTGGATCGCGAATGGGCCGGGTAAGTAAATCTGCCCCAATGTGTCAGAGTGCAATGCAAGTTCTGCGCGTCAAAAGCATGCGCAGAAAACGCGCGTGAAAAACGCAAGTGTGAAAGGGGCCTCAAAGCTACAAATATGTTTAATTGCCTTTTTTAATTCTAATGTGCAGGACACGGCGTCTCATAACATTTTTAGATCTGCACATTAAGACAATAATCCCCCTCAAAAAGATGATCCAATAGAGAATGATGAAGTCGTTATTTGAGATGATGAAATTTTACATTTTAAAACTGTGTTGAAGTATTTTTTATGTTGCTTTCAGTTGATTTTTTTTGGGGGGAAGCAAAAACCTTTGTTTCCAGTAATGAAAAGGGAGATTTTCTTCAAGTGCACTTGCTCAGAGAAGGTGTATTTTTGCAACTTTTTAGAAACAAAATTGTGATAGATACCGCACTAACATCTGCAGAACATTCACTATGTCACATAAGGCCCCTTTCACACTTTTTCACAAGTGTGTTCTGCGCGTGTATTTGAAGTGCAAAATTAAGGTGCAGTCCATGTAAGATTTTGGTGCACATTTCATTCATGTCGGCATTTTTATGGCGTATAACTGATTTGTTCCGTCTACCCAGTAATTACTAACAGCCTTGCGCCACTTTAATACATTGGGCTGTGCTTTCCGGAGAAACCACTAAGTTCCAAAACGGCAAAAAACGTTTAAAAATTATGATCAATGTCCCCCAATTAGTGGGACTAGTGAGGCAAACAGTTTGCACTAGTATAGTGATATATTTGGGCCAAAAGATGCCAAAATGAGCAGCTTTTCAAAAACATGAAACTCTTTCAACAGATGTACTGTAATTTACTACAGGGATTTCTACAGAATGTTTTACAGCGTGGTGCAAAAAAATAAATGGTAGTTTTTGATGTGGCTCTCATGCAGATTTCTCTGTACATCTCTTGTGGCTTAATTCCTTTGCAATAATTGATCTGCTGTGAATGTAAAGCCACTCCACTGCCTCTGCTGATTATTTCTTACACAGCATGTGAATAGGGATCTGGAATTAGTAAATCACTGTGATGAACAACCAGCAAATTCACTGGGGCTCATTTACTAAGGGTCCGAATTGCGCACTTTCGTCGGGTTCCCCGACGATTTCCGATTTGCCCTGAGTTGCCCTGGGATTTTGGCGCACGCGATCACATTTTATTGCATCGGCGCCGGCTTTCACGCAACAGAAATCGGGGGGGAGTGGCGCCAAACAACCCGACGGATTCGGAAAAACCGTGGCATTTAAAAAAGAAGCAGGGACGAACAGGTGAACTCCGGCGGACCTCGACGCAGCAGCATCACCTGGTGGATATCGAGCGCACGGACCTTGGTGAATCCCGGCAGACCCGAATCAGCGTCGGAGAACGCGCCACTGGAACGCAACTGGACCGGGTAAGTAAATGTACCCCACTGTGTATAACCTGTAGAGATATTTTTCCATTGTGTGATTAGCTTTCTGTTTATAGGATAAAAGGCATTGTCATGGAAGTATAATTGGTAGCCAACCCAATCAATCATGGACCATAAAGACCAATCCATGGCTCTGTGCTCTGTGACTCCACACCCTGAGGAGCATTTATTATATTAGGCACAGGGTGGCGCTAGAACCGTTCTATATTTTTCAATTGGATGTAAGTTTGTGGCGCACGGGATTGATGAATTGGCGCATGGACTGAAAGGTTTAGAACTCCCTGGACCAGCTTTCAGCTGGGCTATTTTTGCGCCACAAAAAGCGCCAAAAAACATGTTGGAAAAATAGAAGCGTCAGAAAACTGGTGGATTCACAAGCGGGGTAAAAATTTTGTGTCCAAAAATACAAAAAGTCGAGAGTGTCAGAAAACACCAATATTATGGCGCTGACACTTCATAAATTCAGATGCACGTGGCGCAGGGAGGAAAACAAAAAAACACTGCCAGTTTTCCATTTGAAAGGCCATAATAAATGCCTCCCTTGTGTTTATGATGAATCGAATAAGTGATTGGTGTGTGGCTGGGTGTCGGCGCAAGCAAATAGACAAACAATTATAATTCCGGAATATTTCCTCTACCCTTTCTTGTCTTGTGCTTGACCCCAGATCAATGGTTCATTACCATCCAAATCTTTAATAACTGTAATTAGCTTTGCATTGGGTGACCATTACATAACCAGAGCGGATTTGTAATATATGGGAAAATATTTCCATTAAAAAGAGACCTATGAGAGAACTATGAGTATATACAGTATTTTAGGGAATTTTATTATTGTTTTTTTAATTTTTTTTAATTAAACATGAATAAAATTCATTGGAATATCCCTTTAATGCCTTGTGAAATGACCTGTCATCCTTTATTATAATGTTCATTACAGAATTCTTCTGCTGGCGAGGTGCCATAGCTGAACATTGCTGGAATCTTAATTGCAATGTTATTTTTACCCCGGTAATCTGGGAAATGGCGACATAATAAATAAGGCTCCTGAAATAAATGAATGCGGGTGAGCAGGAAGCCCCCACAGATTATTTGCCCCTAAATTTAGCCTTAGGCGATGTGTTTGTGGTGTTCTCTGAGCAGTTTTGTACAGCCTGGAAAGCAGACAGCTTGATCTGTCATTTCTATTGTCTATTTGCCTTCTGGCACATGAAGAAACGACTTACTCCCGGTGACTACACATGACACCAGTGAAACATATTCGGCACATGTTTCTGTCCTTATAAACAATCAGGAGGTATCTGGATATTGCACAAGACAGAATTCAAAGGGGGAACCACCCTGACAGTTTATCGTCTGTGCAAAACAAGGGATTTTTCTGACATATAAATATTTAAGAAACATCTTTTTATACCCTATTGGATAATCTAGAGAGATTTAAGGGATTATCAATAATCAATATCTGATCTGTAGAGATGCAATATTCAAGACCCCCAGTGATCACCCTTCAGGAACCAGAATCTACACAGATTCTAGTTCCGGAGGCTACACCGGGATTGTACCAGGTTGAATTGTGTTCTTCTACCCACAGGACTGGGAATAACAATCTGACCGGTTGATAGGTCTCCCACCAATCACCAGAATGGGGGCCTCATTTGCACTAGTTAATGGAAAGGCAGGTTGTCCATGTGTTCTGTGGTTCCATTTAATACTACAAGAGTATGAGATATTGCTGAGTGCATCATTGGCCTATCTCATGCACTCTTATAGATAGTGCATGGGAATAGTTGAGACACCTGAGCAGTTTCCATATTATTGAAAGGAGTTGCAGGACACATGCTAGACCTGTCGCTCCATCGATTAGTCAATTAATTATTTTGATCTTTGGGGGTCCCAGTAGCTGGACTTCCACCATTTATATTGTTCTTGCCTATCCTGTGAAAAGTGGACAATTTTTAATTGAAGGCCTACCCTCCTTAGCAAACTATAGAAAACCCTATATAGCTCCATACACCAAATCCAAAACCCCCTATCATCCTACGCCATGTCATCCATGCACCAAATTATCCCCCCCCCCATTTTCTATCCTCTCCCAGCCCTGTTGGGCATGTCCACACTCCACCTAGCTTTCAGCCGTGGTCCATGCTCTCAATTTATTTGTTGGCTGTAAAAGTGCCACATTTGTACCGAATCTATGAACCAACATATAGGGGGAGATGCATTAACGCACTTGCACCACAATTCTGGTGGTTTTGCAGCAGAAAACCAGTGTGAAAAGCCTTATACCACATTTATCAAGGCTTTTGAGACCGGTTTTTAGCCATTTTCCGACTGGTCTGACTGAGAGGGTGTGGCCTTTGGGAAAGGGTCTAAAAGGGGGCGTGGCCTATTTTAATGTTCTGTGCACCAAAAATTGTGGCGCAGAGTTTAGACCACTTTAAAGTAGGTCTAAACTGGAAACCGGCAGTCCTATCCTGCACCAGATTCATTAACACACTGATAAATATGGCGCAGAAAATGACTAGGGTTTTTCTCCACTAAACTGACGGAACATGAGACACATTGATAAATCCCCCCCATAGATTTTCCGTACCCTATGTCCCTCTTCATCCTGTTCCCATCACCCCACGCTGCCCCCTGTCCCCAACAATCCAATATTCTTTAAATTCTTGTATTTGGTCCTGACAAAAAATCTTCATTGAATTGATTTACTCATCATGTAGTGTGAACGAGCAACTCCTGGTGAGTGATACCTCAAAAAAGTGATGGACCTTTGGCCCTCAGGACCTGTCATCTATGGAAACTGACCATTCCTGTTCCTTCAACTACGACACAAGAAAAATTCCAGAAAAAGTCAGAAAGAATCCCCTATGTGACCATATGTGTTGTATGATAATTGGATTTTTTTTTAGATTTAGGTTGGGGGGGAATTGGGGGTTGTTCCTAGAACAATTTCTTGTCATTATGTGCCAGAAGGCAAAGAAACAATAAGATGGCGGCTCAAGCTGTTCCCCATCCCGGTTATACACAACACTCGCACCTAAGGCTAAATAAAGGGACGAATAATCAGTAGGATTTTTTCTCTGCACCTGACTTCATTTATCTCTGTGACATTGTGTATTAAGTCGCTGTTCTGAGCCATTTCCCTTCATCACCTCAGTAAAGATAACATCGCTGAAAGCAATGATCAGCGATGGCAGCGATCCAGATGAGGTTTCCTATATTATATTACAAGAGATCATTTCATGGCGCGTTAACTTCTTATGAATACACTAATCTCATGGGTTGCTATCGACAACAAATTTGTTTACATTTGGCAATGAGATTTATTTGATGGTGCAGAATCTAAACAGTTGTCCATAGCAACCAATCACAGAGCAGCTTTAAATTTCTAAAGAGGACTTTAAGAAATGAAAGCTGTGCTGTGATTGGTTGCTGTAGAAAGAGAATTTCAAATATCTTCCCTGTGGTGGATGTTCACATGAGTGAAAAATATAGAGCAGATTGTAAGAGATATTCAGCCACTTTTTGGGTTCTTTCAGCAACCTTTTCAGATGCATAAACAACTTTGTATCCAAGCAAATGTCACAACGAATGGTCAAAGGCATGACTGGGCCCAGGTGCGTAATAGGTTGTAATGGTGTCCTGGGGCAAAACAGTGATGTCACAGTAAAGAATAATACACACAGTGATGTCACAGTACAGGGATAATACACACAGTGATGTCACAGTACAGGGATAATACACACAGTGATGTCACAGTACAGGGATAATACACACAGTGATGTCACAGTACAGAGATAATACACACAGTGATGTCACAGTACAGGGATAATATACACAGTGATATCACAGTACAGAGATAATGTACACAGTGATGTCACAGTAGTACAGAGATAATACACTGAATGATGTCACAGTTCAGGGATAATACACACAGTGATGTCACAGTACAAGGATAATACACACAGTGATGTCACAGTACAGGGATAATACACACAGTGATGTCACAGTACAGAGGTAATACACAGTGATGTCACAGTACATGGATAATACACACAGTGATGTCACAGTACAGAGGTAATACACAGTGATGTCACAGTACATGGATAATACACACAGTGATGTCACAGTACATGGATAATACACAGTGATGTCACAGTACATGGATAATACACAGTGATGTCACAGTACATGGATAATACACAGTGATGTCACAGTAAAGGGACAATACACACAGTGATGTCACAGTTCAGGAATAATACAGACAGTGATATCACAGTACAGAGAGATTAAGATCAGTGTAAAATGATATTCTACTTAAGATTGTTACAGTGCAGAAATTATACTAAAAGTCACAGCAGATGTCACACCCCGGGGATAATCCACACCATGAAAATGCAAAAATAATGCAAAAAAAAAAACAAATGCTCCAGGGAAGGGATAATTGATGCACATGCTAACCTTCCACTTTCATCACTAATGTATGCCTATATCTGAATTGATATGGGCCCCACAGCATCTGCTCTGCATACTAACCTGGTACTTACCGCCATAACTGGTGTGTACCTGACAACGGTCTCAGATTGGTCAGGACAATTGGTCAGTCTCCAAGTCGCAAATTCAAATATGCCAAAATAAAGAGCCCCCATTTGGTTTACAGTTAGATTAGGCAATCTGATTTCGGGGTGGGACCTAAAGGGGTCTTCCAATAATATGCATTTATCCTTGTCCACAGACGAGTTTGTTCTAACATTCATCCCTTTTTTTATGATTTCCTAGGTTAGGGGAACATATGATGCCCATTTTGCTGCCAGTTTTCAGACTCCCTATGATCAGACAATTGTCCCCTAGCTAGTGGATAGGGTAAACATGGAGAGTAAAATAAAGCACATGGTTCCTATTCTACCAACTATTAAGTTGCTTTCTAACTATTAGTTGCCCCAACTATCATGTGCCATTTACATTACTGGTCTATTCTTCTGTGGTAATTGCCCTAAGACCCGCCCAGGCTGAAGGCCTCAATAGTGACCTCCTATATCTACATAAGAACTGCAAATAGTAAGCAGGTATGAAGGCTGAAGGCCTCAATAGTGACCTCCTATATCTACATAAGAACTGCAAATAGTAAGCAGGTATGAAGGCTGAAGGCCTCAATAGTGACCTCCTATATCTACATAAGAACTGCAAATAGTAAGCAGGTATGAAGGCTGAAGGCCTCAATAGTGACCTCCTATATCTACATAAGAACTGCAAATAGTAAGCAGGTATATTTAGGCATTTCACACATCTCTAATAGGAATAATAGAGGAAGAAACCAATGCAAATGCTCATGGAAATAGATGTATTTACTCACTGCAACATGTCAGGAGAAGTGACGGGTCCTCTTTCTATCTACTGTACATGGCATGTGAATATTACCCCCCTTAGATCATATGTGCTCTCCTGCTGCTATGAATTCTATGGAGGACACAATGCAATTCCTCAATTCAAATACCTTCAGACAACCTCAGATGTTCCCTGAATAAAGACAATTGTTCTCTTTCTTTGCATAATGTGTTCCTGTTATTGCTAACCTACAGCTTTTTGTGATAATGGATGAGATAGATTTTGCATACTCAGATGGTGATGTTGGCCTCTTTCCAACTGCTTCACTGAATAGTCCATATTTCTGCAGAATACGAGGTACTGGGCATTGTCAGTATTCACATTATATACAAGAATATGCAAGGAGAACGCCTACACAGGGCTAGAGATTGTACTTCCTTTGTCGCTATTCTCGTACTTAGAGAAGTTGTGCTCTATATTTGTTATTTATGTGCATTTCCAATATTTACATAAAAAAACGAATTTCCTGTTTCTGCTAAAAATTTCAGGCAAAAAAGCCCTGCATGCAGGATTTCTTCATCTAGTAAAATGTGGACACTTCAATATAAACCTTGCAGACCCAATTGTTCTCCATTGCACAATAGAAAAGGATAGGAAATAGGAATTTAACATGCCGCGGCATGAGAGGAGTTGAGCCTTTTGCCTCAGCAGCAACACCGGCAGAAAGATGGGGGGAAGAATCAGGCACCCAATCACTTGCTATAAAGTAGGACCTGACACCTAAAAATAGTGGGGGTTATTTATTATGGCCTTGCAAATGGAAAACCAGTCAGTGTTTTTTATCTTTCCTTTCTGCGAATATTGGTGTTTTCCGACATTCTCGACTTGTTCTATTTTTGGCCGCATAATTTTGGCGGCGCTTGTGAATCCATCAGTTTTCTGGCACTTCAATTCTTACAAAATTGTGTTTGGTGCAATATGCTGTATAAAAAGAGAGTAGCTAAAAGCTGATCTAAACCTTATAGCCCGTGTGCCAATTCATTAATCCCTTGCACCACAAACTTACATCGCACTGAGAAATATAGCACGGTTCCAGCGCCGCCTGCGGCAAATTTAATAAATGCCCCTCAGTGTCTCTTCATACACAATGGGGGTCATTTACTAAGGGCCCGATTCGCGTTTTCCCGACGTGTTACCCGAATATTTCCGATTTGCGCCGATTGTACCTGAATTGCCTTGGGATTTTGGCACACGCAATCGGATTGTGGCGCATCGGCGCCGGCATGCGCACGATGCAAATCAGGGGGCGTGGCCGAGCGAAAACCCGACGGATTCGGAAAAGTCGCCACATTTAAAAAAAAATTGTGTTGCGAAAATTTCACTCACCTTCATCCAGGATAGGCCGGTGTATTTCGAGGCATTCCAGCAGACTTCAGCACAGCAGCGCCACCTGGTGGACAGCGGAGGAACTACCATCATAAATCCCGGCCGGACCCGAATCCAGCGCAGAGAACGCGCCGCTGGATCGCGAATGGGCCGGGTAAGTAAATCTGCCCCAATGAGCCACATTTATCAAAGCGTTTGCCGCAGTTTTCTGTCTGACTTTGCACTGCCGAGAACGTGCAAACTGCTTGCACGTGTATTTATAAAGTGTCTGCGCTACTTGTCCCGGCTGCTCTGTGTTCCAAAAAGACAGAAAAAATGTGCACCTACAAATGCTTGGTTGGAGTTTGCGACACATTTGTTACTGACATGCGCCACAGCAGCATGAACGAAGTGCACCCAAAAAAAAATGGTGCCCACTTCCCGAGCAGTGCAAGGGGCGCCAGATTCATGAAGATCGTGCACATCCCATAGGCAAACTGCACATAGTACAGACTGCACTAGTTTTGATGTATGTGGTCCAATGTGGGTACGGGTGTGAGACACTGGGGCACATTTACTTACCAGGTCCTGTCGCGATCCCCAATCCGGACTGTCCGACGAGGATGAAGTCTGACGCGATTCAGCAAGATTGTGTGCCTGATATCCTGCATGTGTCGCTTCCCCGCTGAGGTCCGCCGGAGTTCTCCATCTTCCCAGTGTATGTGAATTTTAAATCCCGCGCTTAGTCCAAATCAGTCAGGTTGTCCGACGGCCACGCCCCCCGATTAGTGTCGCATGAAATCCGGTGTGATTGCGCCAAAATCCAGTCACATGCGCCAAAAACCCCTGTTTCCTTTTCTTTCTGCGAATATTGGTGTTTTCCGACATTCTCGACACAAATCGGCGGCACAAATCGGAAATAGTCGGGAAACCCGAGGGAAATGCAGTGTGCGGACCCTTAGTAAATGTGCCCCACTGTATGGAGAAATCACGTACTAACAAAAACCCGATATATTACTTATGTACTGGGTGGAGGGGGCGCTGTTCTATTGGTAGCCTCAGGCAGCAGAGACTTTAGCTTCATCCCTGCTTGGTATGTAAAAATTTCCATAAAATTTGGCTTTTTGTTTGACGTGGCGTGGAGCAGGGCCAGCAGGGGACGACTGTGGCTGACATATTTACTGTAGTCTCCTTTGGAAAACCAATGGTAACTACATCTGAGACCTCTACCAGGTCCAACCTGGCAGCCACGCACGCCTCTGGTTTTACTAAGAGAACAGAGCCTCTTAGTATATGCGGCATGCAGTACATACTCCTTTACGTTTTTTGAGAGTAAAGAAATCAAAAGCAAAAAAAATGTTAAATAATAGAAAGTTACTTAACAGTTAGTATTCTTTTTTTTTTTTACTCCTTTACTACAAACAGTACTGGAGTAAAATATTCTGTGTAAAATATGTATCAAGCTGAGAAAATCCATGGAAACCCATCTTTTCCAACTGCTGTGACCATTCCCTTGTAAATAATATACCGCAGTCTGTTTATTTTATTTGCAGCTTCTGTCAGGTAAAAATTCCCAGTGTCAAGTTCACGCTCTAGCTGCTTAAGAGGTCTTATAGCGAAATAAATAATGTCTAATCCCTAAAAGAAATGTGATGAAATCTCCCCAGCGGTCTCTGTCACCTGGTGTGTTGTGCTTTACTTCAAGGACAAATGAAATGTAATATTCTTTCAAGTCCACTTTGGATACAATAAATCGTATTCTGTGCTTCTCGTCTATAGACAGGTGAAAGGCAGAGAAAAGACGACTTCTGTCCCTCGACATTTGGCCATTATGAAGTCCCACCAAGCTTCTACAGATCCACCATGATCCTGAGACCGCAGCTCGGATTGGGTGCAGTCTCCAGATTGCCATCCGCAAAGAGCAGAATATTGATTGCAAGTCAACGAGCGTCAAGCACCTCCATACCTCAACAAGAGCTGGTGACCGCGGTGGGAGCACTTAACAACTCAGAAACATCCGGTACATTTCTATTATTCATAACATAAGCTCAATGTTAATTCAATATATTTTAAGAAATGCAAGAATCACACTGACTCACTAGTACAACCTAATGTAGAAAGTTCCCATGTAAGTCAATATCCATACTTTTCTATGTATGAAAGCATGAGATTGTCCTAAGTGCATAAAAAGGAAAGCAGGAACAAAAATGGTGTAAGGTACCCTGAAAATCTTCTCTAACCCTCTAAACTAAAATTTCACGGATCAATGGCTAACCCATGCCAAAGTTTATGAAAAGCCCTAATTGCTCCTGGGCATCAACTCCAGTGTTTACCAAGGAACCATCTAGGTCAGCGATGGCAAACCTTTTAGAGACCGAGTGCCCAAACTACAACCAAGACCCACTTATTTATAGCAAAGTGCCAACATAGAAATTTAATTTGTGATTTATACTCCCTGCTCTGTCACAGCTTTCATTCATACCAGCACCCTGAGGACACTAATAAAGCAGAAAATAGAAGAAATTTGGATGATCATTGTAGTTTCCCTTCAAGGTCCCATAAACAGGAAGAATTATCAGGGCCGGAGCAGGAGCTACAATGATAATCCAGAGCTGTCCACACATTCTCACTCCCTCCAGTAGTTCCTGGTAGAACTGTCACTTTAAAATAGCTCTGTGCACAGCAAGTCCTGGGCTGTCTGGGACTGCAGGAAGATACCTGGAGTCCTCTCTGATGATGGCCTGGGTGCCCACAGAAAGGGCTCCGAGTGCCACCTCTGGCACCCGTGCCATAGGTTAGCCATCACTGATCTAGGTGCACCATCCTCCGAACAGGAGGGCCAAAGGTTGTAGGGGGGTCAGGTATCTAATATCCATATACAACCAATCAAAACTGACCATAAGCAGAACACAAAGATAAAGGCAAAAATCTAATAAAAAAGGATTTGCACAGCTGGAACAGAGGGATAAAAATCCATTATAAATACTAGCCAGAACACAAAAAAGACTAAATTAGGATTGCTAATACAACTATAAATAAAACCATTGATTGAATAAATGCCAGATTTTTCTTAAACAATACATTTTAAAGGGGTTGTCCACTTTTAGCAAATAATTGATATGGTTTGTGTAATGAAAAATTATACAGTTTTTCAATATACTTTCTGTATCATTTCATCATGGTTTTCTAGATCTCTGCTTGCTGTCCTGCTATAGAAAGCTTCTATGTTTCCTTCCAGTGGATAGAAATCGGTCCATGGTCATGTGATGTCACACAGGTGCACAGTTTGGCTCTGATTACTCTGTGATAGCCGTGCACCTGTGTCATCTGTGAACAAGCCGGCTCTAATAGCCGGATCTTTCATGCGAATGAGAGAAGTCAGCTCCCTGCAGTGAGCCAATGGCCCCTGATCGGGTAACCATTCCCCTTTAACTCAATAAAATCAGGTTTAAAGTGGTGTGGAGAGGGGTGACTAACTGGTCTGAGGCTCCCACTTATACATTTAATACAGTGCAGTTCAAGAGCCAGCTCCTTTTAGTGAGCAGAGCCTAATGATCCAGCTCACTATAAAGAGTCAGACTTCCCATCACTACTGTGTGACATCACATAACCATGGACAGATTTCTATCCAGAAGTAAACATAGAAGCTTCCTATAGCAAGTTGAGATTTAGAAAACATAAGGAATTCATACATATTGCAATATGTCTAAGGATATTACTAATAAGAGATGAGATATAGAATTATAGCCGCTGTTTGAGGGTACAGACACTCATGGATGGAGAGCAGATTTGCATTAAAGAGATAGGAGTGGAGACTTTTTGGCAATGCTTCATGGGAAAAGTTTGAATATTAACACTAGTGCCACCTATTGTCTACAATTTTCTTCCACTTGTCAATGAACTACTTTGCACATTGCCGGTAAGACTTTGTACACAGCTGAGTGTCCTTAATGGGAAGCAGTAACTCCAACCATACAAAAAGGAGCACTGCTCCAACAACTGCCATTGTTGGGATAGTTCACCAGAGCTCCCAGGGATGCTTATAGTTGGCCCAGTGGAAAAAAATATTTGGAGATGACTTTGGAACAAATAATTTGTCACTAGATTCAATGGGCCACATTTATCAGGGCTTGTACTCCCGGGAAGCAGGGACACCATCATACAATGGCGCACTTAGAGACAGCATATTCTTCACGTGTCCTGATAATTTAAAGGAATTGTCCAAGGATACTTTAGAGACACTTGGCATTTTTAATTTTTTTTCAAGAACAGAACCACACTAGTCCATGGGTGTTGTTTTTTATTGCAGCTCATTTCTGATGAGCTTTTATATCACCTTCAATCTGTGGTTCATAAAAAAATATTTTCGAAACGTTGTATGTACCTTAAAATAATTCTAATGAAAATGACATCTCGCCCCCACAAAACACAAGCCCTCACAACTTGGCTCTCTTTCCTTGAGATTTAGTTAACATAACATTAAGCTGGTACAGGGTTTAATCATATTCCCTACATTTCAACTATTGACCTCTATCAGCCTTGGGGCTGGCTCATACTAGGAATTAACATAGATCCAGCCACATGTCAGACTACATTGTGAATTTTAGTTTTTACCAATAATTCTTTTTTAAACATGTGTTCATGTGAGGTGACAAGGACTTTCTCAGGGTGCAGCTACCCTTCTGGGTATAACTCCTGAGAAAGTTTAGGTGCATTGTACATGGTCATCATCCTCCTATAACTAGGGACCAAGGTATAACAAAGGAGCATTGTGGCTTTCTGCAGGTTTTGGGAAGAGGAAACCAACGACCCCTGACCTTCTGTCTCATGGGGCAAGGAGGGATGCATGGGGTACCCATTTCTGTTCACAGATGGACAGATAAAAAGGGAGCCCAAAATGGCGTAATAGTTGTATAACACCTTATGGCTCTTTTTTGTTTGCCACTTTAAGATGAAGTGTTCTGGTAAAAGTGATTGGGGGACATCAGCCTTCTCCATTCGATTAGGGAATATCTTTAAAAAATCCTGTATAATCCTGTAAAATATAGCATTTTTTGCCATTGCAAAAATGTTATTTCCTGCATAAGTGACATTTATAATTGGCAATAATGCAGCGATTTCTCAGTGACTGCCCTGGAGATGGACACAGGGATAAAATGATTATTACTAATATGATGGAGAACATCCAGCCATATTGTGTTCAGTATTAAGCAATGTTTATCCTCGGAGTACAGAGACAGGTATAATTGTGTTATTAGTATTCGCCGGCATTTATCGCTCCCAGACTTGTTTAGGTCCAATTGCTTTTTGTCGCATAATGTTAATTTGCTGAGCCATTAGGTATCAGACGATATTCTACCCCCCTGTAGACTTCATACCAGCATATCAGTTCTTGAGATAGGGGATATGATTGGTCATTTTATGGACTGTTTGTTTTATTTTGTCCATTCTACTGGGCAAATGATATTGTATATGCTGAAAGACTCAGACCATATATGATAAAAGGGGTTTCCAGGGATAATAATCAATGGCTTATCCACTGGATGGGCTCTCAATAGCTGATTGATTTAGGTTCTGCCGCACCGATGAATTCTGTGACCCCTCAAAACCACAGGTCAAGAACCTGGACGTAGTTGGCACCATGTCACTTGTAGATGCCATAAGCTGCATTAGGCTAAATGCTCAAGACCATGTGCTTCATACGGGCTGCAAACCAAGGGTTATTTGCGACCCAATGGAGATGAGAGGAGTGAATGCTCCTCACTCCTCCCATCTCCATGGAAGACTAGCGGCTGCACTGTGATTCGGGGTAAGAAAAGGACCTGCTCTATAATCTGTGGTGCGGCCACACAGCACTGTCATGGAGCGGTGAGTCCATGGCGGCCGTGAGTTGCTCACAGTTTGCACAGCCATATACGGTCATCTGCATGAGGCCTTAATGTCAATGTGAGCCTCAGAAATAGTTATAGCTTTCAGTCGCTACACAGAGCATGGAGCAAACTGCTTCCGACTTGGTGCCCCCTCATTATGCTGGGATGAACCGTTCACACGGCACCAGTTGTTCGGTTGCCATTGATCAGATTGATAAATCATCCGTTAAAATATTCTATAAATAAAATAATACAACAAATAATGTAAATAAATACATTTTAGCTTTTTTGGTAGTTTCATGGAATTCAAAATGGTAACTGCCCATAACCTACTCTACCCAAAGCCACCTACACGAAGGTCCAAGTATGCAACTGAACAGGGTAAGGAATTGGTCTTGAATTTGATCTGTTTACGACACTACAATAGAAGGACATTTCATTGAGAAAGATATAAAGATATGCATATTAGCTCTCCTCCAGAAGACAGACAACTGTCTCCCTAAATTTACTTTTTAGTACCTTCACTGTACCCTGAAATAATAAAGAGTAAGGAAAAATAAGTTGATATATTACCCAAGATATACCTGTCTATTGACTTGTTCACCAGAAGTAATGATGCTTAAAGTGTACCCTCTTTCTATACAGAAACACAGTGGGGGTTATTTATCATTGCTTTTGCTGGGCGTTTTTTGGGGGCGTAAAATAGTCACATTGAGGTTTTCACTGCTTAAAATTTGAACAGGACTATTTCCATCACTTCAATATTTTAGCTTAGTAAACCTAGTACAACCTCTAGTACAACGCCGTTCAAAGCCAAATTCATGACTTGGGACGTTGCATAAAAAGTTGCATAGTCACTCCAGTCCCATAGTCACTCCAGTTCTGGTGTATGTGCTGTGACTTTTTATACATTTTGCAACTTTTTTGTGATTTTTAAAAATAGAAACTCCCAGACAACAAATAGACAATAAGAACATTTATTAAAGGGGCAAATGAATGTGAGGGACAGCAGAGTTTCAAAGACAGATATAGAACTGTCCGAAAGAGACGTCTAATGATAAATTGCCCATAGTATGATTTGTTTCAGTAAGAAAACATTATTTTGTGAATAATAAACTAAATAAAAGTCAGTGTTAAGTGGATCAGTCTTCTGTTGGACTTTGGGGGCCAATTTTTATGAGCATCGGCCAACTGCAGTATCCATCAGTAGAACAGTAGACCCCCCCTCCCCCTATGCCCTTTTTTCATACTAGTGACCTAACCCCAAAATAGGTAACCATTATCTAATTATTGGAAGTGCAACACCAACACCAATTCTTCATTCTGGTAGCTAGAGGGGCATTTATTATTTTTGGCGCAGGGTGGTGCTATAACCCTTCTATATTTTTCAGTGGGATATATATACGTTTATGGTTTTAGTTTTAAGTTTAAGACTGAAAGGTTTAGGGCTCCCTGGACTTGCTTTTAGCTGGGCTATTTTTGCACCACAAAAAGTGCAAAAAATGTTTGTGAAAAATAGAAGCACCAGAAATCTGGTGGATTCACAAACAGCTCCAAAATTTTGCGCCCAAAAATAGAACAAGTCGTGGGTGTCGGAAACCACCAATATTATGGTGCCGACATAATAAATAATAAATTAAGTTAATACATTAAGGCGCAGAGAGGGGAAAAAGAACACCGCCAGTTTTCCGTTTGAAAGGCCATAACAAATGCCCCCTCTGTCTCTGTATTGTGGCTCATCCAGGGAATTACAGCTTCTCTTCCTGTGTTTTTAGGCATTTTTTATGAAAGTCAAATATAAAGACTGACAAATGAAGCAGATTCTGTATGATCCACAGTCATTTTTCATTTTGCAGGGAAGTTGCTTTACATTTTGTAATATAAATATTAATTGTATGTTTTTCCAATTGCAGTAGTTTCTTGTCTTTAATCTTCAATATGTTCATGCTAAACATTATTGAGCTAGGTTTCAAAGCAAAATAGTTCAATCCCTTTAAATCAAGGGACATTTTCATATCTACTACTGTATAGCGTCATTGCTTTGTTCTGTAAATGTATTATATGGGCTTTGATGGAATGGGATTCTACACTGCAAACTCCTTTCTACTTGGCATGAGCCAAGGGGGCGGGTGGGAAGGGGGGTGCATCCTAAAAAAGGCACTTTTAATGCAGTTCTTTGTTAGGTATAAATAGCATGCTCACTTTATTCTACCAGTTTATTTTTTAAAACGTATACTAATGAATGAGGGCTTGTTATTTGGAAAGGGTTACATTTATTACTAGGACAAAATAAAGGTTATTTATTGCATATTTAAAATAATTTTATAATCCGGTTGGTCTTCTGATCAGTCAATCACTAAGATCAATTAAGGTTGCCTTGGATTTAACAAAACAATAGCCACAAGAGTAATTTGCCCCAGAAATGCGCCACATTTATTAAAGGTTTTAGACCATTTTCAGGCAGTTTTTCATCTTGTCCAAAAAAGGAGCGTGGCCCCTTGGAAGGGGTCCTTGGCATAGCCCAAATGCCAGGAAATTCAGTTTGACCACCAGAAAATTCTAACACTGGCACTTTATTAAATCTCCGCCATTGTTTCATGATCTTCTCAGTTGCACAAGAACTACTCCTGAGCAGTCACCACCACAACAAGTATATATTCACAAAGTATGCAAAGTATTGTAAGGATTCAGGGGTAGTGGACACTCTTTTTACTTGTGTATGCTGTTGAACCGATGGACTTCGAATTACTTCTCCGTGCACTGGGAAACCAAGAGCTTTGTGGGTGAGCTGGAAGCTATTTGTTTTTAGTGGACCCCCTGTACCACCATGGGCGATGACATAAGCCAACACCTGGGAGAAGAGTCTAAGTGGTACCCGGTTTTCACCAGAGCCCGACGCAAAGCAGGTTGGACTTGTCATGGCGTGGTACCACCAGGTCGCTCCACAGGCGCGACTTGGTCTGTGGTGGCAGCCAAGGCGAAGTACAGAGTCATTGAGCAAAATCGTAGTCGGGGACAGGCAAGAGGTCATAACAGGCAGCACAGGATCAGTTTCTGAGATGTAGGGGAAGGTCAGCGCAGACAGCAAAGGAGCATAGTCAGGGACAGTACTGGGATCACAACGGGAATTTACAACACAAGTGCAAGGCATAGGGAACAAGCTTTCTCATAGGCACGAGGCACAAAGATCCGTCAGTGGACACAGGAAGGGGCTGGCAATTTATCAGGGAAGGCAGCCGGCCAGTGACAATTATTGGCGCGCTGGCCCTTTAAAGAGACGGTGACAAGTGCGCTCAAGTGCGGAGGCAGGCTGGCTCTGGGGGCATAGGGAGGCACAAGGGTACACCTGAGACCCAGGATATGGGTCGCAGAAGCACCTGTGACAAGTATTGAGAAATACTTGACCTCTACGCTACAGGGACCTTCCAGTCAGCTGGATCACTCAGGGGATCGAAATGCAACTATACAAGATTTCAACACGGTAACGGTATATTCTTATCTGTCTCACCAGTCTCTCTTCTCCCTACACTTGAATTTTGCGCAGGCTCTGTGCTTTGTTTTCCTATCTCCTGCAGACGGATATTTTCTGCAGTGAAATTCCACTTGCCGATTGTCCATTCTGCTGCAAAATCTTTACATTGAAATAAAATGGCCATGGTGCTCAGAAGGCGGAAATAGAACAGCTTCTCCTTATGACTTTTTTCTGCCTGTAAAGCATTTTAATTTTCTTAACAATGTCTTGTCAAAGAGTACTTTGTAGTGAAACGTTGTGCTGTCCTTTTACTAGTTATTGGATTACATTTGGACCATCTCCAAGGTCAAAGAGCTGCAGGCATCCTCCACATCTGATAGAACTTTGAAGGGTTTGCTGTCTACATTTTCCTCCTCTCCCTACAATGTTGGTCGTGATGAGTTTTCTGCTCTACAACCTGTGACAGTATTGTGGAGTATGTGAGGGTATTAGCTCAGCCTTGTAAATATTGGCTCAAACAAGTTGGCAGAGGCGAAAGACTATGCATCACAGAAACAGAAGGTTGGCATCGCCTTCAAATTCTCCCTCTCACTCCGACAAATAAAAATATAAAAACCATGAAAGTGACATTTACACACTCGATAGATTAAGGTCCTGCTCAATATTCAGGCGCAGTGAAGTAATCCTATTTATTTCATCCAAGCAGCTGCCTTATATTAAGTCTACGTCTGCCCAGTAAGTAGGTTGTCAGTTCTGGAGAGAATGTTTTTTTTTTTTTTAGGTTTTTTTTCACAGTAGATTGAAACCTAAACGAACAGGTTGAGCTTCAGAAAATTATTGAGAACACACCGGCCTAGCTTTATCTGCAGAAATGGTCATATTCTTATATTTCACACATTTGAATCAGGAAATTCGCAATAGAAGAAGCAAATTAGAGAAAAAATGAAAAATGTGGGAGGATAATTTATAATAACAATACCAGACACAGAAAATAGGGGGGCTATTATAGTACTTTTTAGTCTGCTCTGAAATAACTGTATATGTACCTTAGGCCTCGTACTCACATGTGTGTGTAAAATGGTATTTCGCTGTAACGGGAACATGTCAGTGGGCCATGCCGCAAAATATAGACCAGGTCTTTATGCTGTTGGACCGCAATTGGGCATTTGTAATTCCCATCAGCAAGGGGAACGGTGCCCCTCCCGCTGATGTCCACTTTCCACTGCACCATGACCATGTGCAATAGAAGTCTATGGGGGCCTTAAGCTAGTCGCACTTTGTGTGGCTAGTTCATGGCCTCCGCACAGTCTCTGAGTCATGTGCATGAGACCTTAAAATATATACCATTTATATGATTTAGTCCGGCCACCTATTGAATAGTTAGTAATTATTTAATTGGCCAATGTGTAATACCTTCCTCCCCCTATAGTGGCCACTGTTATGACCAGCCTCAATTGACCTTTGTGATTGACTGATCAGAAGGCCAACCAGAAGAAAAAATGGAATGGAGAAGGGTTCTGGTAATGAGTAAGGCAAAGGAATAGAATATAATATCCCAAACTATTCAATATATTCAATATACATAGCTGACGGATAAAGAGAATCAGAGGTGGAATAATGAGCCTACAACTTGCATAAAAAGAATGGGTAGGTGAGTAAGGGAAAAAATAGTGATAATTTCATATCTGATGGTAGTAATAGTCAACTAGGACCCCTCCAAGTATCACTTGGTGTTACTGGTACTTGATAAATTCCTTGATTTGTAAAACTATACGGAATATAATGGGCCTTTATAAATATAGATTAGTAGTAGTACATTATATTGATTGGATGATTTCAAATCGGTAACTTGATAAATGATATTAAATGGTGAAACAGCACCACAGTCGCTCATAGGCTGTGCCTGGTATTGCAGCTCAATTGTTGCCATACCTGACACAGCCATTGAAATGAGAGGAAGGCTTTCTGTAAGAATTAACATATTTTTTTCCAATTTTATACAACTTTTCATTAAGTCTGTTTCACTATTTTTTTTTTTTTTTGGAAGATGCTCAGGATCTAATAAAACTTTCTAGTTTGATGAATACAAACAATAATCAACATCAACAAATATTACATGATCCATTTATTATTGTTTCCATTCTATTGTATGGTATGCCGATGCCTCTATGATAAGTGCCCCCCTGTACTTACCCAGGCTGACTACAGTAGTAACACTCCTGTCGTGTACAATGCCAGCACCTGCCGCCATCTGTTGTGATGCTGCTGCCAATATTGTATCCAATCAAGTAAAATAGGGAAAAGACAGATTTATTTATACGTTGCTTGTGCTCGGTTTGGAAGCGATTTCTCACTAACTTTCCAAGGCTAGTCATCGGATTATTTATGGCTTGCTCATTGCCAACACCTAATTTTGGCATTGACTTAGACCAATGCAGTACATTGTGGAGAGAGGCAAGGAGGGTACAATCCTTCTTGTGGTTATTGCCTTTGGAGGCCACCATTCTGGTTCTTAAAGGAATTCTGCATAAGGCTACCTGCACCCGATTGCCAAGAAGCAAAAGATAAATGCAGGTCCCATTCCTGCTTGTTTTTGTGTCCTGGGCAGTCATTTTCAATGGTCACCTGCAGATGACACACGAGATGCGAACAGAGTTCCACGGGAGCCTCGTTTGCTTCCCGTATACCTACCGTATATTCCGGCGTATAAGACGACCTGGTGTATAAGACGACCCCCCTACTTTCCTGCAATATGCAGCAAAGACTTACCGGCTATGGAGAGGGCTCAGCCCGTGAGCCCTCTCCATGCACCGGGACCCGACCGCCGCCGTGAATTACCGGCGTATAAGACGACCCCAGACTAGACAGAAGATTTTTCTGTCTTCAAAAGTCGTCTTATACGCCGGTATATACGGTATGTATATGTACAGGTGGCCTTAGAAATATAGAAATGCCCCTAACCTAGTCAAATCGGCTTCCTACACTGTCCACACTTAGATTTCTATTCCTTATGGAAGAGACTTAATGGTTTGGGTATTATCCCGCGTCATTTCACTAGGCTTCCGAAGAAGCGAAAGAAGAGTAGCTCCTACCAGAGGAGGGATACATCAGAATGTCAGTGTGCTTGGTTTATATTCCTTCAGCTTGGTGGTTGATGTCCTTAATTAACATTGAAAGACTCTTGTCTAAAGTTGGAAGTCTATTCCTCTTGTAAAAGATTTACTGCTTTGACCACTATCCCCTTTTGTGTCACTAGGCTTCTTGTAGGTCAAACATTGATTTAGAGAAAGCTGCCGTATTCGGGGTGGCACTGGAGGCATAATATCCCCTTTTCCACCATTTAAAACTTATTTGTGTATTCTTTATGGAATGTGGGAATATGCCAGCTGGATACTTGCAAGACACAGGCGGTAAAGGCAGTAAAACACAAAACAGTCAAGAAAGTTAAAGGGTCACTTACCCCTGAGGAAGTCACCTCGCAGTGACGATACGCGTGGGGTTCTCTACCCTCCTGGCTCTCTGTCCACCTCCATCACCCTATACATCCGTTCCTATGAGGTTGATTTAGCTGGGTATCGTATCAGTAGGGCAGGTTGTTTACACCTTTACACATATTTTTCACTACAGGTCATTGTGTACTTGTCTACCTTACTTTATAGGTTTCTGACATTTCAGTATATTGTATTAGTGGGCAGTTTGAATCAGGGGGGTTTGGGTCGTCCCTTGACCCGTGAGAGTTGGGTACATACAATTGCTGTACCCTTTTAGTGTTTTTATTGTATTCTTGTCTTGTCTTGTTTTTATTAGTTTTTAATAAAAATTATATTTGTACATTGCTCCAGTATATGCATCCATCTTTTCTGGTGTTTATTACAAAAGTTAAAGGGGGATTACAGGAATAAGCATATTTAATATTCAAATGGGTTATTAAAATATAAGCTATTATGTGATGAGTTGTTATTCAAAATTTTGCTTCCCTTGGAAGACTAATGCTGTGGGCATACACTGTAGTGAAGAATTAAGATGCTACTGGCCCTTTCATTAGACCTGTTATTTTGCCCCAGTGTAGGAGACACAGGAGTAAAGATGGCTGTCTGTCACATGTCCACAATACATTTCCTTGGCAGGTCATGTGATCATGACATTATTTGTCAGTAGTTGAGTTTGTGTAGTGGGTTTGATGTCATGGAAGGGGCAGAGTCTATCGTAATTAAGGACAGAGCCCTCATCAATGAGCAGAGAAGCCTCAGATATCTGTGCTGATGGGACAGTTCATTGAGATGAGTGAGGCAGAACGTGACTGGATATAAAGAGTGATGTCATTTATTTAGGCTGGAGGGACAAGAGGGCTGTGTTTACTTGGGCCTGCATGTTGGGGGTTGGCGGCCGGAGGGGTGTATTTACATAGGGCTGCATATTAGGAGGCTCGTAAGGCAGAAGGTATTTATTTACATGGGGTCGCATGTTAGGAGGCTGGGGGGGACAGCTGAGTTTCAATACCAGCACAAACTGTAGTCAGGTGTGGCGCTGTTTTTGGAGGAAAGCAGCCATGCCAAATGCCAAAGACAGAACCTTTTATGGGAGGAGAGTGTGTTTAACATGAGACTAAATGTCTGAGGAGGGGGGGGGGATGGTGTGTGTCAGGCATTCACATTACCAGAATACCCTTTTAAACCTAAATTAGATTTTATTTCATGGTAATTGTAAAATGGAACCTATCTGAATATGTAGGGACACTAAACAACTAGTATGTCCTTATTCATGCATGGTTCCCCAACCTGGGCCTGCAGACTCGCTACGACCTGCAAACTTCCATGAGGGAAAGTTCACAGGCTGTGGATCAATTCTACAGCAGACAGGGCCAGAGGCTCCTGATGTATCCAGTTGCGCCTGAAAATTGGGGACATTATCATACTCTGTGTGCACGAGTGCTAATGTATGAAAAATGTCCCCCAGTATGTCTGTCCATCTTACAAGTATGCATATCTTTGATTTAATCTTAAAAACACTAGCTTGTTTGACTTTGGACTTCCTCATAAGAATGGCATGACCTAAGCCCACAAGCAGAGCTGGCACCAGCACTGGGCATACCTGGGCAAGTACCGAGGCCCAGAGCTGCTGGGGGTCCCACATAAGGCTTTACATAAGGAATCCATAGGGGTGAGGGGGAGCTGTATCTACTGAATCCATAGGGTGTGAGGGGGGCTTATATAAAATAACCATGAGGGGGCTGTATATAAAATATGTGTGCGCTATATAAATAAAGGAATTATTATTATTAACCATGAGGGGGCTGTATATAAAATAACCATGAGGGGCTGTATATAAAATAACCATGAGGGGCTGTATATAAAATAACCATGAGGGGGCTGTATATAAAATATGTGTGCGCTATATAAATAAAGGAATTATTATTATTAACCATGAGGGGGCTGTATATAAAATAACCATGAGGGGCTGTATATAAAATAACCATGAGGGGCTGTATATAAAATAACCATGAGGGGGCTGTATATAAAATATGTGTGCGCTATATAAATAAAGGAATTATTATTAACCATGAGGGGGCTGTATATAAAATAACCATGAGGGGGGCTGTATATAAAATAACCATGAGGTGCTGTATATAAAATAACCATGAGGGGCTGTTTGGTATAATAAACTTGGGAATATTTTAGGGAACAGGTGACTGTTTTAGTTTCTTAATTTTTAATGCCAACATGTGAGTTTATAGCAAAGGGGCCCACTGTGGTTCTGTCACCCAGGGGCCTACTGAAACCTGGAGCCGGTCCTGCCCACAAGTATGAGGTGCAAAGTTAGATTAGATCGTCTTGATCTAAGCCAGATTTATGATCCAGCATCAGACACTGCAATACATTTGGTGCAGTTTATACATTTAGTAAATATGCCCATAATTTTTCATTGACCATTCATGATGAAATGCTCTGGGGTATGAGGGTCTTAATAGGGATCATGGAAAATAAGGGTATTGGCTAAATGGTAATATCTAATGGTTCTGTTCATAGACATTACAGTAATTAGGTGATTTTTTTTTTTTGCTATACATTTAATTAATTTTTAGTATATTGTATACAAATACAAAATTTTTGATATCCTCAGCTTACAAAAAAAAAAGAACAAGTATAAATTATCCAACCAACAAGATCTTTTTCCCCGGTTATAAACTACCCTGACAAATTTTCTACAAATATGACTGTCAGTATGAAAAACCATCTGTGCAAAGCAATTACATCCCTCGTATTTTTTTAGGCATTTTCCTTGGCATATGCGGCATGAAGAAATGCTGTATAAAATAACTAGAAAGCACAAGCGCATAAATCAGTCTCCCATCACTGCCCAGCACCTTAGTCAGCCCCTCTCATTTGCTTAGTGACAATGTTTGCTTTAATTGTATGATGTAATGGGAAACATATTTGGTGCCCACATCGTTCTGGGCATGGAACAATTAGCAGGTCCTCAGTGCCACATTTCTCCTTGGCAGAATATTTGCTCTGGATTGTGGCACTGGAAGCACCTGGAATATGATATCTGGCAATGAATAGTGCTTGTAAAACATATAGTTATGGATGGCAGACATTGGTATATATTGTCACCGATACGTTGGAAACCAAAAGGTAAAAGATGACTGTAATATCTATCTCTGTAGTCACAGGACACACATTTATCTCAGAAATGAAAAATTAAATTACATTTCTGATACCCCATCAAATAATGAGTGAAGGGGTCAATCTTTTAGGCTATATCCCATGACATGTCCGCCATAGTATCATAGTAAATAAGGTTAGAAAAATACATCAGTCCATCAAGTCCAACCTATAAGTCTTGACAGTCGCCATATAGGATCAAGGGCAAGTTCTGCCAATGAGAAGGTGATTATGTAGCAGATCACAGAAAACTTTCAGATTTGCAATATGTCTAATGGTTCAAAAGGCATATTTACTAAGAGTCGCGGATTGCACTTTCCTTCGGACCGTTTTTGGGATTTACGCAGCTTTGACAGGTATTTAACAGGGGTTTATGCTGGGATTGTGTCAGATTGTGCAACAGAAATCTGTGGGGGGGGGGGACCGACGGACGATCCGACTAATGCGGACTGAGCGCGGGATTTAAGTTTCAAATTGTGTCACAAGACAATGCACTTACATACACCAGGAAGAAGAAGGTGAACTCCGTCGGACCTGAGCAGGGCAGCAACACATGCAGGATATCCGGCGCACGATCTTAGTGAATCGCGCCAAGTTACATCTAACCAGTCACAGCCATAAACAACACAATATACCTGAAACTGTTAAGCAAGGGTAAAAACATGGCTGCTTTCACACCTGAGCATGGTTTGTGATTGTATTAGAGCTCAGCTGTATAGAGATGAATGGAGCTTAGTAGCAAAAGCACTACACATGGTCAGGAGAGGAGCTGTTTTTGGAGAAAAGCAGCCATGTTTTCAATCTCCACACAACCTACATAGGAGAGGTTAAAGGGAACCTGTCATCAGAAAATGACCTAATTAAGCATTACCAGTATTTTATGAAGCAGACTTACACCTTCCACATCATGTTTCTTTCATGGCCCGGTGTGGTTGTATAAAGTCAAGGAGGCAGAGAGTTTAACATTGAAGTCAAGCTCTCCTCTCCTGAAAATGAAGAAGATGTGGTTAGTGTTGTGTCTGGATGCAGGACCATCTATTACAGTAAAGTGGGTATTCTGAAGTGAGGAAAGCTTGACTTCAGTGTTAAACTCTCTGCCTCCTTGACTTTATACAACCAATTACATGTCACTACAAAGCTGATTTTCTGGACAATGCCACCATGCTGAGCCATAAAAAATATACATGATCTAGAAGAGTTCAGCTGCATGATGACATACTGGTAGTGGTTTATTAGGTGAAATTCTGCTGACAGGTTCCCCAGTGCCAGTGCCCCATGGAATGGTCATAGATGTGAGCATTGGGCTATGGAGCCACAGATCAGCACAGGGCATCGGAGCACTACTGGAACAGCCGATAGAAGTGAAGCTCGAGTATTGCAGTTATCCGTCTTTCGGTTTGCATAGTAATGTATAAATCCAGAGCTTTCTCACTAGCTTTATGTTTTCCTGCCGCCAGTTCCTGTGGGGAGGATGATCATTCTTGAAATGCTGAATACCCGCAGGCGGAGATCACTCTGTCCTGGATTTTTCAAGTGACGAACCCTCTTCACATCTTCTGATTTCACTATTCCTTTCACATTTTCTGAGCCTTCACTCTTAGTTTTGCTCCTCTGAGTACAATTAGATGCAGATCGTCAAACAATCAGGAGAAAAGTTTGCATAAATCCTGCTTGTCTCCTCGAAAGGCTTCTGCAGATCATTACATTGTCTCTCTGAATAAAGTTATGAAATTGGTGAGATAAATGTCCCGGTACCTCTCATAAATTCTCCTGTGGTTAACATTTCCATAGAAATTGGAGCTGGCAAGTGGCGCTTTCTTGTGCTTTCCTGCAGAGCCGAAGACGTGTAAATGAATCAGTGGCAATATACAAAATACATAACAAAATACAGATATTATAGAGCCATAGTGGAGAGAGTTTATTAACTAAATCAATTAAAAAGTACTATTTATTCTTAAAGCAGATCTGTCTCCCTATTTGTCTGCTTTAGTAAATACACTCTATTCCCCATTAAAAAACTATTTTGGAAAATATTTTCTAAGCACTTGAGTTGGTGTCTTCAGAAACGTATGGACCAAGGTACAACTGGGTGTTACCAGTTGGAGATGCATCCCTGCTGACTGTGATATTGTCCAATCATTGCTGGCAGTATAAAACACAGCAGTTTTGACAAGGGAAAGGTTAACACCTAGTGGTCAATTTATCCATACATATCAAGGTGAATACAAAAATATTTGTTAATTAGGGGTGATAAATATATGTTCATAAAAGGAAAACTTGAAATCTTCCCCCCTGTATGGATACATCAGGAGGATTCCCAATGTATTCTTACAACAGAGAAGAGTCGGTTACGTCGTCCAGTGGTAGGAGGCATGAACAATGGCCATAGCCAATGTTCAGGGTGTTTCCCCACTGCCTTTATATGGGAAGTTACATCACTGGGGAAGCACCCAGAGTACAGGATCAGTAGAGGCCAGGGATGGATGCAATCTAGTGGCATCCATCCTTCATAGGCTATACATTGTGCTTTTCAGCAGGAGAAGGATGATATAATACACTATAGTATTTTATTCTAAAAGTATACTATAGTATTTTTCATTCAGTGTATCCTGCTGGATGCTGGATGCCTCAGTTAACCACTATATGTCTTTGAACACTTGGCATGTATGTCGGTCGGGGGCTTTTCTGGTGTACACACAGTGGGGCAGATTTACTTACCCGGTCCATTTGCGATCCAGCGGCGCGTTCTCTGCGCTGGATTCGGGTCCGGACGGGATTCATTAAGGTAGTTCCTCCGCCGTCCACCAGGTGGCGCTGCTGCGCTGAAGAGCATCGGAACACGCTGGAGTTCACCGAGCCGGGCTGAGTGAAGGTAAGTGCAAGCTCCGTGACAGATTTTTTTTTTTTAAATGCGGCGGTTTTTCCTAATCCGTCGGGTTTTCGTTCGGCCATGCCCCCGATTTCCGTTGCATGCATGCCAGCGCCAATGCGCCACAATCCGATCGCGTGCGCCAAAATTCTGGGGCAATTCAGGGGAAATCGGCACAAATTGGAAATATTCGGGTAACACGTCGGGAAAACGCGAATCGAGCCCTTAGTAAATGATCCCCAGTGAGTCTATCAACATACCCAATTGTTTTTACCCACAGCCACAGGGTAATAGTGCAAGTGAACTCATAATTCATTAGTAGTATTTCTGCATTAAACTTTTGCTAATAAGTCAAAGTTCTTCAATCTGCAAATCAAACAAATTGTGCACTCAAGTCATGTTCTTAGCACCAAGAAGCTGATTTTTATGGTTAGTATCCTCCCCTCCTTGTCCCATACCTAGCACTTGTAAATCGGCCCATACATATAGTGAGATTGGGCTCCCAATGGAACATTCACTGGAATCCAGATATCGGGGCATGGACAATACAGGGAAGAGAGGAGAATAGACAGGAGACAACCTACCCTGTATGTGAAGGAGTCTTGGAATTGTAAGATTCCAATGGGAATCTTGTGACATTGAATGTAAAAAAAAAAATTACTAAGCCAAAATGTTTCAGTGAGGTGGTAGACTGCTTTACGGTTGGTACGGTAGTCGATGCGCTTGGTACTTGGTGTCTGTGGGGGCCCAGATACCTCACCGTTATATAAGCTGACACCAGTATTGTAAAAAGTTATGCCACTGAACCATCAAATACATTTTAAAAGAATGTTATTTAGTATTTTGTTCTTCTACTAAATAGTCCTTGAAATGTATAAGGCAAGTACAGTATATTTTTTTAAATGTCCCCTTTGTATTGCAGACTATTAGCCACAGACCAGTGGTTAATGCTTAGTGATATTTTAAGTCATATGTTTTGCTCTGATAGATCCTATGCCCCTGTTGTTTCATTGCATGTATAATAAATAAAGTTCTTAAAGAGAACCGGACACTAATCTAAACTTCCGTGAACTAATAGGGATGTGTACAGATTGCAGTTCTGGACTTTAACCTGGTGACAGTCTAATAGGTAATACCATTGCCTCTAGTAGACCCTGTGGTCACAACGGTTGTGATTAATGGTTGTGATGTGGCTGCATATATCAGCAAATTTGCTTATTTGCTTACTCCAAAAAATATCTATGAATTTTACATTCCATGGGTGAAATGTGAAACTCACCAAAAATTGACTGACCAAACAATAACATATAATTCAGCCCCATCATGTTCTATCTCCAATCATCCCCGTCCAGACCATTCTTGATTTTCTCATCAGTCACTTTCCTTAAGTGGAAAGTCTAAAAATCCAGAGACTTTGTGATTGTGCCTAGCGATAGCAACTGTAGAAAAGTGGGCTGATTTTCTGGCATTTGTTGTATGTATTCCCTCTATCTCATTCTGTGAATATTATGGCAATTTTGGAGAAAGCCTGAGATGTACTGATGTTGCTATTTTGTGAACTCGACATGAATTAGTGTTCCTGGCACTCCAGAGATTTTTGGTTATGTATGAAATCAAATCCTTTTACAGTCTCGATGATGCGTGCTAACATAGCGGTGTCCTTTTATTGTGCCGAATTCTTCTCTGTATTCTTCCAGATGATTGCATGACCTTCTTCACCTGTCATAAGAAGTACAGGAGAAGAAGTCCTCCTAGAGTACGCATTCCCTCTAAGATCTGAGTGTAGTGATGTAGTACAAGACTGACCCTTTTATGACCATGGAAGATTCTTAAGCCTCTTATAAAAGGTCACCTCTGGGTTGACACGATAAGTGGATTCCTAGAAGTGCAACTCAACATGCACTATAGTCACTTGTACCCAGCTTTATCATTGACTTTCATACTTCAGAATTCCTGGTAGAACGTTGATACTATCTTTTTGGGTTTGGAAGACCGTAATGAGCCAGATTATAGCAACATATATTGTCAGACAAATGAGTACTTTGAGTAATTGAAGTGACCCTCTACCTAGGAAATACCTGATGTTCTCCATTCTGTTTTCTCCTCACTTGTGGGGGACTCTCCTAGAATGACCTCAGAACATCATCAGGAAAGCGACCATTGCTCTGACCATTGGACAATGCAAGGAGCAAGTTTATGATGCACAGGCAGGTTCCTTGCAAAAGTCATTGGCAGACCCTTTTTGGAAAAATCTAATTGGGAGACAAAAGGAGCAAGGGTAGCAGCAGGAACAGAAGAGAAGAAAGTTAAAGGGCTTTTCAATAAATGTTAGGGGTGGGAAAAAAGAACACATACTTACCCCAGTCTGTTTCCAGTTCTGGCTTGGCTTTGGTTCTTCCACATTTGGGGCTCTGCATCTGTCTGGAATTTCAGGGAGGGTCATGGGATCTATAGAAAATGTCTTTCCAGTTCACCCAATTGGCCACTTGCTGTTTTGTCCTCGGCATGGGTGTTAAGTCCTCCAGCAGAACCGTGTATTGCATCATAGAAAAAAGGGTTGTAACATCCAGCTCCATAATAACAGCTTGCTACTTCATTGATCCATTTGTAAAGTAAAAATCTGACACATATCTGATGTACTAGACACCATTGAGGGTCATGGGATTCACTTCATACAATGAGTGGCCTCCTTGGACAACACATGAAGTGAAATCCCATGGAGGAGGTCACTCATTGTATAAAGCAGTGATGGCTAACCTATGGCACTGGTGCCAGAGGTGGCACTCAGAGCCCTTTCTGTGGGCACTCAGGCCATCACCAGAGAGGCCTCCAGGTATCTTCCTGCAGTCTCAGACAGCCCAGGACTTGCTGTGCACAGAGCCATTTTAAAGTGACAGCTCAACCTGGGACTATTTTCTGCTTTATTGGTGTCCTCAGAGTGCTGGTATCAATGAAAACTGTGACAACGAAGTATAAATCACAAATTAAATTTTTGTGTTGGCACTTTGCCATAAATAAGCGGGTCTATGTTGTAGTTTGGGCACTCGGTCTCTAAAAGGTTCGCCATCACTGGTATAAAGCAGGTCCCATGACCGCCCAGAATTTTATGGCCAGGTGCATAAACAGGAAGTACTGGAGCAATACTGGAACCAGGAGCCACATCAGGGTAAGAATGTATTCCTATTTTTTTCTTTTCCCCCTGAGAGTTTTCCATATTCGTGGATGACTCCTTTAACTCCCTAATATATAGTCATATTTTGTGTTCTGGTTGGAGTATGACTTTAAGTCAATGTTTCATACATTGAAGGTTGAACAATTGAAATGGCAGGATAGAAAGTAGCATGTCATCTAAATAGCAAGAGGAAGGTTTGTGTGAAATCGCTTGTTTCAAAACCATGACAAGATATTAGCAGTAATTTGTGTGAGACTAGATGCTGCAAATATATATGATTGGGAGAAATCCCTAATTAAAGCATTGTTTATTTTATCGGCACCCGTAGCCTGCAATATCTACACAAACAGCCCCAAATGATGGCCCACTTAGGTAGAGGAATTTATCATCCCCGTTTTGGCATATAAAAAAGATGGGTTTGCAAGTTTTCAACCCTTTTTGACTTTCTTTTGCACTTTCAGGAAGGTAGGAGTAGTGACGATTGCTTTGGTCTTCATCATTTGTTACCTTTTACTGTTTTTACCAAAAAAAATATCTACAACAGCAACAAGCTGGAGTACATAGGTGTTCAGGCTGTTGGAGCCTTGTGCCTAATTTTACGTAGAGGCATATCTGAATTGAAAAGAAAGGTACCCCTCAAGCAAAGGGAGAGAGGAAAAGACTAGAATAGTGAGCATAAAAAATAATCTTTATTAATGACACATAAACTATAATGACATGGACACAGGCAGTGCCAACAAACATGGCACCATATTTAAAGTATTGATAAGATGCAGTAAAATATCGGATGTTGTAACACAGAAACAGAGGCGGACAAACCCGGACAGTGTGGAGAAAAGGTAATCATAAAAACAGATCAAAGAGACGAAGGCTCATTCCGAGCCGAAACGCGCTGGGGACTCGGTCTTTCCTGGACAGTGGAGTCCTAATTACCTGTTCTGACTAGGTAAGAGCTGGCACTTACTATCTAATGATCACCTTATACTCAGTCAGTATATAGGGATCTTTTTTCAATCGCCTACATTAGGCACAACAAATAGATGGCTCCCATGAGGCTTCGTGCCCATTTTTGTCCAGTCTCTTTGATCTGTTTTTATGATTACCTTTTCTCCATACTGTCCGGGTTTGTCCGCCTCTGTTTCTGTGTTACACCATCCGGTATTTTACTGCATCTTATCGATACTTTTAATATGCTGCCATTTTTGTTGGCACTGCCTGTGTCCATGTCATTATTGTTTATGTGTCATTAATAAAGATTCATTTTTATGCTCACTATTCTAGTCTTGTCCTCTCTCTCCTTGCTTGAGGGGTACCTTTATTTTCAATTCAGTTATTTTGGATTAAGTGACTAGGTGCGATACTCTAGAGGGTGGGCGAATGCTAACATATATGGCCTTGGTACACGTATAGCGATATAATTCATGTCGCAATTTAGCCACCCCCTGACCTGTATCCATTTTGTTGATTAATTTGTAGAGGCATATCTCTATGCATATATATATATATATATATATATATATATATATATATATATATATATGCAAAAAGTTATTCTTCATAAATACCCCCCACATGCTTGCAGCTGGACTCAATTGGTGGGAAACTGAGGGTTGAACCAGTGGTGAGTACAGGCGATTTGAGGTAATCCGCTTGTGGTCCCCTAGGTTCTGCCGCATGTGTAATACCGGCCGTAGTTAGAAATGATAATTTCATACCAGAGACATAACAACTCACATTTAGAGTCATAAAATCATTAGTGCCGACGATAGATTCAATTACTGCAAAAAAATATAACCCACTGCGGAGTATATGATATCGTGTCCGCAGTCCGCTGATGAAAGTGTCCCTAGAATAGTCTTCAGCTACAGTTATTGTCTGAAGATAATAGTATTCACCATGTAAATGGATAAATATGTGCACTCATTTTGAGGTGGTTTCTGAGTGCCTGGAGGCTGCACTGACAAGCAATCAATATCCGAGACAGCTATAATGATGCCGAATAGAAAAGTGTGGAGGTGTCAGGAAAAATGAGTCATCTGTTTTCTGGGATAGAAGCGTTACTATAAATCACATGGTCCCATCCGTCTGTAATTTAGAATAATTCAGCCCTCCATGGAGCTCTCCATAGGAACTCCCAATATTTCTGCTCGCCTCCCACTTACATGTCTTCATTCAATTACAAACCGTACGGTAAATTGTGAATCTGTAATATGCCCCGTGCCTATTAAAAGCTGTGGGGAATATAGATACCACAATGATGGAATGAGTAACATGGATCTTGATTACACCGACCCTATTCTGTATCATGGGTTTCACTGATCTGCTCGGCTGCTCTTACAGATATAGCAAAGATGAAGTTGAATCTGGTAATTTGGAGCCGTGTGATATAAATTACCAGAAGCAGATCCCCCTTCCAGTGTAACAGCCTGTGAAGCTTCAGCACGGACTGTCTTTGGTAAGGTCTCCTAGAGCCCTTCTGGCTTTGAGTAAGTATCCCTGGTTTATCATTCAGGATTCTCTTGTGCTCTCCCATCTTAGAGTCCTTAGATCTATACCTGGTCCATTATTCCATCACAATCCATGTCTAAATAATCTGATCATTATAAGACCTGTCCACAAAACAAAATCAGACACCAATAATAGAAAAAGAGATTCCTAGTAAAGCATAGATGACTCTTAAACAGGGCCTAAATGTATCTGTATTCTACTGCATCACTCGGCAATATGTTCGGGTCTGGACACCTAACTTGAACTAAAATTCATCCAATCACTTCCCTTCCTTGGTTGAACTTGATGGACATGTGTCTTTTTTCAACCGCATAAACTATGTAACTATGTAGAACGTCAGGTCGGCTCATTTTTAATTACAATATAAAACCTGACGAAAATGTGCAGTTTGGACCCTGAGTAAATGTGCCCCTGTATCTGACAGGAGGCTTGGTGCAGTACAAATTGCCCTTAGGCACCCTCAAATCTGGACAATCCCTTTAGCATTAGCTATATTTATTCCAATGCATAGCATGGTCTGTTGGAAGGAAAGCAGAGTACAGGTATCTCCGGGTTTAAGTGCAGAATAGGTTCTATAGGTTTGTCAGTAGGCCCCTGGGTGACAGAGCCTCTGTTGGCCCTTTTGCAGTGAACTCAAGTGGTGGCATTAAAAATTCAAAAATTTAAACAATCTCCTGTTCCCTAATATCTTCCCTAGTTTATCATATCAAACACCCCAACATGGTTATTTTATGTACAGCCTCCCATATGGTTATTTTATGTACAGCCCCCCATATGGTTATTTTATGTACAGCCCCCCATATGGTTATTTTATGTACAGCCTCCCATATGGTTATTTTATGTACAGCCCCCATATGGTTATTTTATGTACAGCCCCCCATATGGTTATTTTATGTACAGCCCCCACATGGTTATTTTACGTATAGCCCCCTTATGGTTATTTTATATACAGCCTTATGTACAGCCCAATGTGGGCTCCCCAGCAGCCCTGGGCCCCGGCACTTGCCCAGGTATGCCCAGAGCTGGCGCCGGCTGTGTTGGTACTGGTATATCTCATAATTGTGGCTGCAGACAAATTTTTTTTTGTCCCTGTGACAATTGGTTTTTCAAAATTTTGGGCTGTCATAGGAACATGGATTATCAGTAAAGCTTCATTACAGACACCTTACAGCTGATCATTGCAGTCTGGGACTAAAGCAAAGCATCCAGAGAGCTTCACCAGAGGTCACAGTGGGCAGAGGGGTCCATCTGTAACTAGGGGTCGTCTGTAAGTCAGTGTCCTGGGGACCGCCTGTATTCATATATTTATAAGGGGATTTAGCAATAATATTACACTAGTTGACATATATGGTGATCCAGACAAAAAGGCAATGCTGAGGCACATCCCAGAAAAAATCTTTGTTTCTTAATCCATTAAAATTGCATATGCGTATGTATGGTAGGTACACAGAACCACAAATAGTGTGCCTAGAATTTACATGTCTCGTAAAGTATTCCTGCAATTAATGATAGAATAAGGGACCTATGATATCTCTGTACAACCCTGACAGCTCTTGGATTCCTTCATCTCTATAAAAGTGTTGACCCTGGGCATTCACCAAGACAACAATGAACTAACATTACCCTTTAAGTAAGACAATGTAGTTGCGTTTTCACACTATGTGATGGATCCTTGTAATATGGTTGTCCGTATGAAACCAATTTACTTATTGGATTTTTGTGTGCAGACATGTATGAGTTAATAATAAGAATGTATCTGTCATACTTCCAAATACATTTAGGCTGTGTTAATGTGGTGGTAATATAATTAGACTCAACTCCCACCTTGGGATATGATGCTGAATGTGAAATGCATTAGCTTTCTAAAACATAGATTGAAATGCTCCCGAACATGGTAAAGTGGCTTCTTAAAATGTAATGTGCACAGCTGACTCATGAAGTCTCCGCACAGCGGCACAAAGACGGGGAGAAGCGTTCATTCAGCAAAAGTTGTTTTTAATCATTAAATGAATTGATCTTCAGCAGTGAAGCATGGGATGAGAGCGGCAAATGAAAAGCCACATTAAAGGAGGAACACCATACAGAAGGTTCTCATACAACATGTAATAGATTTGTTATCCTGCTTAAAAGGGCCCATGAGACCAACAATTATATGTTATAAACTTCTATTATGGATGCTAAGTGTTGAAGAGCGGTGATACTTTTCGGGTTCAGACTGGCCCAACAGCTGGCATAATGGCAGGGGCCTCTGTCCCCATCGAAAATCGTTGGTTTATTGACCAGATTGATCACACCAACTTATGCCTAAAGAATTGGTGGGAACCTAGGAGGCCTTCAGCACCAAACCTCCCTGACTCTGGCAATACAAAGTGTGTGGAATTATCTTCTTACAGGTCTGAAGTGCATGTAACTGGGTTAGGAGGGGTGCACACAAGCTGTTGGGTTGCTTCAGGTTGCCCTTCACTCACCTTTCACTCCAACACCCAACATTCTCTGGCTGGTCTTGGTAGGTGCTGCATTCTGAGAGCTTCCTGACTCTATTACCCTGTCCTCTGCACTACAAGGGGAGAAAAGATTTTGGCTTAGCTCTTACTGGCCGTTTGGTTCTTGAAAGCAAGATGTTCCACTCTCTTTTGCTTTCATTGTTTATGGTTCAGAGTATGGAGGTAAGTTATGGCTCACAGTTGGTAAAATTGGATAGAGATATGGTAGGTAGGGCTTGGAAGGTGGGCTTGCCACTTTGGAGTCAGGTTATCAGCAGGTTACATGACCAAGTTTGGGTTAATAATCTAATCTGCTGAAAGAAAATGTGTAACCAGATTTTCTGTCATTAAACTAACTGCGTCCTCCAGGTAGGATATGAAATACCTTTAAAGGACATCTACCATCAGTTTTACTGATGGTAGACATGTCCTACTATAAAGTTCCTGAGGAACGATATGCCTCAGGACATCTTTTATTATAATTATATATGCCATGATTACGGCAATATAGAGTTATCAAAATTATTCTAATTTGCCTGGGTTACTCCGGCTACGTCACCCTATATTTTGATTTATTCGCTCCCAATTGACCAAGCAGTGCCGTCTGTCACCTGCTCTATGCACTGTAGGGGGGCCAGACCGGGCAGAACTGCTAGCACAATGGTGGGAGTGAATAAATTAAAATATGAGGCTCTCTCAGGTGTTCTGGTGATGTAGCCACAGCACCCAGGCGAATTTAAATAGAGTTAAAACCAAAGAAGTCCTGAGGAACATCATTTACATCTTAGTAGGTGTCAGTGGATCCCCTGGACCACCGCGGAGATGGTACTAGCCGACACCTGGGATCGGAATCTGAGTGGCACCTGGTCCCGCAAAGCGGGTTGGTATTGCTGCGGAGGGTGCCACCAGGTTGTTCTACATGTGCGACTACCCCGCAGTTGCAGCCAAGGTCGAGGTACCAATTCAGGAGATAGTCTCGTGGTCAGGAACAGGCTGGTAGTCAGGGCTGGCGGCAGAGATGCAGAGTCAAGGTACAAGTCCGGGGTCAGCAACAGGAGATCAAGGCAAAGCAGGAACGGAAACGAGGAACAAACGCAGTGAACGCGGGAATCACAGAGGAAGCTTTCTCTTATCGCTATGAGCTCAAAGATCCAGTGGGGAACGATGGGTACAGTCGGCCTTTATGGAAAACCAGGAAATGCCATCACCAATAGGTAATGGTCCACCGGAGTTCATCTTCTTCTTCCTGGTGTATGTAAGTGCATTGTCTTGCGACACAATTTTAAACTTAAATCCTGTGCTTAGTCCAAATCAGTCGGATCTTCTGATGGCAAGCCCCCGACTTCTGTCACATGAAAGCCAGCGTGGCTGCGCCAAAATCCGATTGCATGCGACACAATCCCAGTGCAGACCCCTGTTAAATACCTGTCAATGCTGCGCAAATCCTGAAAACCATGAACAGTCCGACGAAAGTGCCATCGGCGACCTTTAGTAAATAAGCCACTATGTTTTGAATGTTATTGAATACAGGGATGTGTGAGAGGGGTGCGAATTGTATATAGTCCTCATTGGTCTCTATGATAACTTTGAATTCTATTAGAAGTCTGGATGGAAATTTAAGGAGATATTAAATTGCAGTTTTATATATACCCTGTTTCCCCGAAAATAAGACAGTGTCTTATATTAATTTTTGCTCTTTAAGAGGCACTAGGTCTTATTTTCAGGGGATGTCTTATTTTTCCATGAACAAGAATTTACATTTATCATTGAACAAAAAATCTACTTCTCTTATGACTCTCCAAACTCTGAATTTCATGCTGTATTTCTTGTGACTCCATTTCTATTAGAATCATTGGCCCCAATCTTCCATAAATGACCCTTCTTATCCTGGTAGCTGCTGGTATCACATTTGTAGCACAACAGCCGGTGATTTACTTCCATGAATTCTTCCCCATGTCACAACCTTCTGCAGCATCTAAAAGATTTACTAATACTAATGTATGACGTGGGGGGAGCTGCTGCAATGACGGCCGCTAGGTCTTATTTTCAGGGGATGTCTTATATTTCAAAGCCTGAACAAAATTGTACTAGGTCTTATTTTCGGGGGATGTCTTATTTTCAGGGAAACAGGGTATTGGTGTATGTAAATAATTATAAATAACGCCAACACCATAGCCCTGAAGGCGAAACCCAGGGTCTGTTATGCACGGTCACAGTGTGGTGTGCACCCTATATCTCACCACACCTTGACCAAGACGGCAGCAAAAGGTGGAGCAGGTCCTATTCCTGATGAATGAGCGAACCTGAACAACAAAGTTCAGATTTTTACCGAACTCTTCCAGTTGGGGTCTCATTAAATTGACACAGACTTCATAAGAAGTCCAGATTGCGCCTATTAACTGTTTCAATGGTTGTGGCATTTAAAAGAATCTCTCATTCCTAGTAAGGAGCACCCCCCCATCTCCACCTTGCTGAAAACTTAGTTTACATGGCTCTTGCATCCTGTTTTTGCACAGTCCTTAGACAAGTGTCAGAGAATATTCCTTATTAATGGCAGGGACCTGAAATGTATAGTATCCAAAATCATGCTAAGCAGATAAACCTGCCTTCCGGCAACATTCAGCTTTCTGCTAGATCTGACTAGAAGTCAACATTGAATAAAAAATTGCCCCAAATATTTCAGATGAAGCCCAAAATGTATAATTCAAGTTTATCGGAGATGTGAGATTGTAGTGAGGATTACTGACTTCATGTGTAAGCTGGCAGGGAAAGTTTCATTTGCCTACAGATAAGATTTATAAAATGGAGAATTAAGCCACAAAGTGTGAATGTGAATAATACCCGAAGGCATAATGTTAGGGAACTTACAAGCCTGTAATGTAAACTCCATGCTAGCGAAATGCAGATGAACATTTCTGTACAGATGTGTCCAACTTTACCTTACAGTAGCAAAAATCTGGTCCAGTTTCCAGTAAAACCAATTAAATACAACACAATTTTTTGACTCACATTTGAAAGAAAAAAGAGAAAACGCGGCCACTCACCATAAAAACTTCTTCTTTATTTTGTCTTCATATAAAAAGTACGGTGGCACAGGCAAGACAGGATAGGGGTGGGAGCAGGGGGTAACACAAGGCAACAGCCGTTTCGCGCCGTCCGGCGCTTTCTCTAGCCTCCATGGAGTGGCGTCCACACCTGATACTTAAAATAACAGGTAGGGCGTCACTTCCTTGTAGCCTAGCAGCCAAAGACGCTCTTGGTCAAGAGCGTAGAAACACTGTGTTCATAAAGAGCATTGTGCAAAACGAGCTAAAAACAATTGCATTAGCGAAGAGAGCGAGTTTTCCTATATGACAAGTATAGAAGAATACTAAATAGACCATGTTTATGTTAAACTAGGAAATATATAGTGTCGACATCAAAAAGATATGCAGATTTTTTTCCACGTTTTTTTCATGAATGCGAATAAACTACAAAACAGTATAGACCGTAGCACAGGATTGCGTGAACATATACAACATTTGTTCGATTACAGAAAAACTCCCATGACGTTTTTGTCATTAAGACCTAGGGGGCCCATTGCATTGGTTCTCATGATCCACCGTGCCTCCCTTCTCAAGAGGTCCCTGTGGCGATCCCCGCCATTAGGTGGTACTGGTACGTGTTCTATACAACCAAAACGAAGTATTTGTGTACTGCCTCCATGTATTTTGTTCATGTGCTCAATGAGTCTTGGGGCGCCCTTTCCACTTTTTACTGAGTAACAATGCTCGCTAAATCTGATGTACAGGGGGCGTATTGTTTTTCCTATATAAAAAAACCCGCATGGGCATATGATCACATAAACCACGAATTGTGATTTGCAGGAGAAGAACTGACGTAATGGTATGTCAATGCCACCCAAACAAAGGTGCTTGGCTCCTATGTTTTGATCGCAATGTCTACACTGGCCACATTTAAAATTGCCAGTAGGGGTCATTTTATTTAACCAATTGTTCCTAGGGGGGGGTAAGCGGCTGCGTACCAGTATATCTTTTATACTTTTACTTCGTCTGAAGGAAATGAGGGGAGGTGCTGCGGTGAGTTCCCTCAGTAGGGGATCTTCAGCCAACATATACCAATTTTTGTATATAGTATTTTTAATCTTTTGGGCTGTGGGGCTGTAATTGAACGTGAAGGTAAAACGTCTTGAGTTATGCTGCTTTCTCCTAATGTGCTTGGGGTGTAGCAGATTCTCACGTTTAAGAGTTGCTGCTTTTTGGAAAGCTTCTTCGATGGTCTTAAGGGGGTACCCTCTTTTTAGGAGCCTCTCTCTGAGATCATCTGCTTGTGCCAGAAAACATTCTTCACTACTGTTTATCCGCCTTAAGCGGACAAACTGGCTGTATGGAACAGAAGTTTTAACATGTTGTGGATGATAGCTTTCGTGGTGTAGGAGACTATTTGTGGTTTTGTCTTTTCTAAAGACGGTGGTGGATAGAGAAGAGTCTTTAACCTGTACCAGTACATCTAAAAATTCACATTGTGTCTCTGCAATTTTGTAAGTAAACAGCATATTCATGGCATTATCATTGATGTATGACATAAATTCTTGGAACACTTCTTCTGTACCTGACCACACCACAAAGATGTCGTCCACATATCTTAAAAAACAATGTATAAACTTAGCAAAGCGATTTCTTGCTGAGAAGACATATTTGTCTTCGAATACGGCTAGGAAGACATTGGCGTATGTGCACGCCATGGGCGTGCCCATGGCTGTGCCATCGATTTGCTTAAACCACTGGTTCTCAAATTGAAAGGTGTTATTAGTAAGGATAAAACGAATGGCGTCACATATAAAGTCTACGAGACTAGTGTTCCGATTAGAGTTAAGCAGTACCTTTTTCACTGCCTCTATCCCTATATCGTGAGGGATTCTAGTATAGAGGCTTTCCACGTCTATTGTGGCTAATTTGAAGCCGTCCTGCCATGGGACATTTTCTAAATTCCGAAGGAAATCATTTGTGTCTTTTAGATACGTGGGGATCTCATGTAAAACTGGTCTTAAGATCCAATCTACGTATCTAGAAAGGGACTCCGTAATGGAACCCACCCCAGCTACGATAGGACGCTACTGGGGTCATTAAATAAAATTACCCCTACTGGCAATTTTAAATATGGCCAGTGTAGACATTGCGATCAAAACATAAGAGCCAAGCACCTTTGTTTGGGTGGCATTGACATACCATTACGTCAGTTCTTCTCCTGCAAATCACAATTCGTGGTTTATGTGATCATATGCCCATGCAGGTTTTTTTATATAGGAAAAACAATACGCCCCCTGTACATCAGATTTAGCGAGCATTGTTACTCAGTAAAAAGTGGAAAGGGCGCCCCAAGACTCATTGAGCACATGAACAAAATACATGGAGGCAGTACACAAATACTTCGTTTTGGTTGTATAGAACACGTACCAGTACCACCTAATGGCGGGGATCGCCACAGGGACCTCTTGAGAAGGGAGGCACGGTGGATCATGAGAACCAATGCAATGGGCCCCCTAGGTCTTAATGACAAAAACAGAAAGAGTTTTTCTGTAATCGAACAAATGTTGTATATGTTCACGCAATCCTGTGCTACGGTCTATACTGTTTTGTAGTTTATTCGCATTCATGAAAAAAACGTGGAAAAAAATCTGCATATCTTTTTGATATGTCGACACTATATATTTCCTAGTTTAACATAAACATGGTCTATTTAGTATTCTTCTATACTTGTCATATAGGAAAACTCGCTCTCTTCGCTAATGCAATTGTTTTTAGCTCGTTTTGCACAATGCTCTTTATGAACACAGTGTTTCTACGCTCTTGACCAAGAGCGTCTTTGGTTGCTAGGCTACAAGGAAGTGACGCCCTACCTGTTATTTTAAGTATCAGGTGTGGACGCCACTCCATGGAGGCTAGAGAAAGCGCCGGACGGCGCGAAACGGCTGTTGCCTTGTGTTACCCCCTGCTCCCACCCCTATCCTGTCTTGCCTGTGCCACCGTACTTTTTATATGAAGACAAAATAAAGAAGAAGTTTTTATGGTGAGTGGCCGCGTTTTCTCTTTTTTCTTTCAAATGTGATTTTATGGACTCTTTTCTGCCACACGCTTAGCACCACCATTATACTTCTATCACAACGGACGTCATCTCAAACCAATACATCACTATATCCATATATTGCTGCAAAGTGTCCTAGATAGTGCCCCTTCCTACTCCTCTTTCCGTGAAACAATTTTTTGACTATTCCAGCTTTCTGAGACTCCTATAGTACTCTTTTAACCAATGGCCACTCATTTTTAGCAAAAAAAAAAAAGCATTCATTGCTATTCTCATCAAAAACACTTTTTAATCTTGCCTGGCTGCCTACCAGAATGAGCAGGGAGACAGAGGGGGGCGTATCTGTTTTGGCTGGGTCCAAAAACCCCTTCGATCATCACTTTTAATACCTGATGAATTCCTGCGTCTTCGCACTGCATCTACAAGGGCTCTACATGTTCATTCCCAGTCTGAAAGAGTGGTACCCAACTCTCTACTGAGTTTGCATATCACTGTCATGCATGTGTGGATGCGAACCAACTCCACCACTCACTGCACATGACAAGTGCCGGCATTGCAGTCAAGGCAAGGAGGATGACGTCGGAGGAAAGGATGAGTAGCTGGCAGTGGTGATGGGAGGGGTGGTCGGAAAGTGTTTTTTTTATTGGACTGCTTTTTATTTCAAAAAAAGGGTAGCCATTAACTTTGGGAACCTGTCAATATCAGGCATATTAAAAAATGTGATGACAGGTGCCAATATAGGGGTGATTTTTTTAAAGCGCTGGCGCATCATACATGTGTCAGATATGGCAAGAGGCTCTGATTCTCTGTGCACCTTCTACAGGCTGGCCCAGGTCACTGCAAACCACTGCATGGCCCACTCTGCACCCCTCTCCACCCACTTGCTGTGGAGGTGGTGTAAGGGGAGGAAAAGTCCTGGCCATACAGTTTTTGGCCTGTAAAAGACAGACAGTGGTAACTAATCTTCTTTGTCAGGGTCACAATATGCCTATATCCACTTAATCACAGTGTGACATAGAAATTGCCATGTGGGCGTAGCTTCAAACAAATTGTTTACTTACAGTAAATAACTACGGCAATGCCTTCGAGGTTGTTACAATAACAATGCTATGCATGTTGATATTTTACACTCTAGTTTTTGGTAATAGCTGAATTTAATAATTAATTAACTAATAATTCGGCAATTTTTTTTCGACAAGTCACATTTTTGAATGTTCTTTTTGTGTTACAGAGGATCTTAAAAAAGGTTCCATACCAAATGGTGCAAAGTCAAATCTGCCGAAGCCTTGCCAATCTGGCCTGCGTCCCCCTGGCTACTCCCGCTTGCCAGCAGCTAAGCTTGCGGCTTTTGGATTTGTCCGGAGCTCCAGCGTGTCATCACTGTCTAGCAATCAGTCTAATGAGAGCGTCCAAAGCGAGAACAACAGGGCAGCAAACAGTAAGTCCACAGAATTCTGTTTTTGAAGTATTTGCTTTTGCTAGTGGGCACAGCACATGCCAACTACACGATCAGGCCAAGACAGTAATTAAATATTTTCCTGTTTGGCAAGAAAATTGTATAAAGCAGAAGCTTTTTTTAATACCAAATTATAAAAGATCCATAATTGATGTTCAGTTAAATCTGTGACCTGATGAACTGCTTAAGCTCCAAGTTTCATGGTGGAGACCCAGTTGGCAGAAGTGTAACTTCTCCTTTACCAGATGTCCCATATATCAATTGTTATTTACAATACTGGTTTCATTGAGACCCCATAGGCCCAGAAACTCGGTGCATTTGCTAACTTAGAACTAATCTTCTGCCTATATGTTTTTGATGTTGGAGATAACTCAATAACGTTAAGACTTTGGAGGACATCCTTGACTGGTGGCAACTGTTTTGGAATAATTTAGCAAATTCTGCAAGAATTACTAAGTTTTCCTCTTCTTAGGGTGAAAAAATCCTAATAAGGCCATATCTGGGGATCAGATTAAAGGGGGGTCCAGGCTAAATCCTATGATTAGAAAAGGTCTTAAATAACAAAAAGTTGGGGTTCAGAAATTCAGCACACCACCACCATAGAAGTCCAGTTATTCTAAGAAGTTGACACAGACATATATGACAGGTAACAGACAGTGGCTGAACCTGCAACTTAGCCCCTAAGGAGGTGGTGATTTGTAGAAACCTGGTCTGACCACTACATAGAGAACAGAGATTTCGACTTCCTGTCCCATTCTTTACTCATCAGAACAGCTAATCTGTATATATACCTATTCCATTGATATGATTGTAATATTTCTACCCCTGGAAACCTCTTCAAATCCCTGGAACAACCACCCTTCTGCTCCTGCTCAGGGGCCATCTATGGTCTGTGTCCACCTTTAGTCATGTGTAATGCGTTGAAGCTATTGCTATAAATAAAAAGTGTATATTTACGAGTAAAGTTATCCCTAACCAAAGGGCTCCCTAAGCCACCAAGTCATGGGCATCTCCTTTAAACCTGTGTTTTTCTGGGTAATTACCCCTGGATGTATCTCTGGAAGTTGTAGGTGCATGTACTTGGTCTCACTAATGCCAAGGACTACCCCCATGGATGAGTCCAGAGTTATTTCTGCCCATTTAGAAGATATTATACTCTATAACCAGGGGTACAGATGGGACTGAGTTTTCCAGGTTTGATGTTATTAGCCATCAGCAGAACCTCTTTAGAAATAGAATGATACCGTCAGTTTCGTCTGGTTTAGAGCTTGTTGACACGCTTTTTACTTATGCTTGATACATTGTTATACAGACAATATGCACAGGTTTATCTTTCCACCTCTTTATCCTTAGTTCACTTTTTACTGGCTTAAGGTTTGGTACATCAAAGACGTAGGTGTCATTCAGAATACACCTCTGCCTGCACCTCTGCTGATTGCTTCTCCTTGTCTCCTCTGGTCATATTTCTCCAATAGCGATAACTACAGTAATACATGCAAACTCTCAGCTTAGAATTGGTTTTGAATTCGAAAATGTTTATGTCCCATCCAAACAGACCTGATTGTGTGGCTTCTTCAGTCCATCCAGACCCGGCAGGAGCAGAGGGCTTTATCTGACCCTGTAATATCTTCGTATCTATAGATACGGAACCCAGACTGCCAGGTTGGTCCCAACCACCAGCTTTTTGCTCTTTTATGGGCAATGGGAATTTTAAGGATGATGGTAAAGGTACTTTTAGGTCATACAGAAAGGTTCTTACAGATTAGGAGTCCTTTGAGTTGTTGAATTTGGTTTGGCGAGATACTTAGATTTGAATTCTCTTTCCCATAATCAAAGGTTTCTCATTGGTTAAGTATCTGGATTTGGGTTCTTGGTGTGTGGTGTCTTGAGGAGTGGTTGTAAAGTAAGCGCCAAAGCCAAATTGGAGTGGTTCTCATGAATCCGAGGTAGAAAGTTGGGGGCAGATGCTGAATGGGAGTCAAGGTGGAATCATGTTTGCGGAAGGGGAAAGGGGGTTTCAACGCAAACTTTAGTACATGGTGCCAAAATCAAGTGTTTTTCAAGACATTACTGTGATATCAGTGGACCCTATAGGTCTTATGATCTAGATGTAGGACATGAAAGGAAGCCTTGTCACATTATCCATTACTGTTCCATGTATCTGCCGTTGTTTCCCTCGTTGGCTTTGTTCCTATTCCCAGTAATTGCACCAGACAGGTATTTTCCTATAAAGCTTTACATTGAATGAAATCTTCCCACGCATTGCATTAAAGTTCAGGATTCCTGGTGTTATGAAGCGTTTCATTTCTTAGCATTTCTATTGTATGGTGCTGCTTTTTAGGTCATGGTTAGAACATTGCAGAAATTATATGAAGTATGACATTCAGCATTTTACTCCTGGTTCCCCCTCAGTAGTTTCAGATTCAGACGTGTTCACATCTATGTGACTACCAAGGTCAGTAACTTTTCCTCTGACTTTGCATAAATCAAAAGAACAAGTGCCTACTGGAAACTTCATAATACAGTATTTCTTATCAAAGCAAGGTGCTTCCTTCTCCATTATCACTCCCTACTAATCTGCTTTTTACTGATATTTCCCCCAAATTCTCTCTTGCTAGGGAGATGGACAGAAGTTTACTGAAGTGTCAGATTACATAGAAGCTCTATGGAGAGGGGGGGGAGGAGTCGAGGGTACAAAATTTCAATCCAATGGCTGGAAGTGCACAGCAAACTCATAGACATAAACTGCAGAGATGAGAGCTGCTAAAAATGTAGATTACAAGTCACATAATGACCAGATGTATACACACTGGAATACTCATTCCTGAAAAGTTAGTTGAAAAGGTTAGATCTGCTTTCAGTGAATGAGTCTGTAAACAACAAAGGATAATTCTCAGTTGTGTGTTGAATATCATCATGAATATAGATTATATTTCTTTGTTTCACATATAATAAGTCAGACACTTTACTGTAAACCTCAGCGAGGTTTTATTGTTTGAAAGACATAGGGAAATGTCTTACAATAGGTCAAGGGACAACATTTTCCCCCGCGCAGGGGGAATAGTAATGAAAACAGAATTTTCTCGATACATAGCCAGCTTCTGTATCATTCAAAATCATAAACCATAGGGGAACCAGGAATGGGGAGGGGACACAGGGGTAGGAGAAAATATACAGGTGACAAGATCACAAGATCTGTATAGTGTAGGGCATGGATAGACGAAGACTACATATGGAGAAGTGCTGGAGCCATGTCGATGCATAATGGACCATTAGGGTGACAGGGATAGAGCTCTCTCGAGGGTGGGGGAGCCTTGTGAAGCAATGCATGGGTTCCAGATCCCTTCAAATAGTGGGAAGGTGTCTGTCCTAGTCACCTCAGTTCTCTCAAACAGTATCAGTAGGTTGATTCTGTTCTTAGCCGCAGTAAATGATAGGTCTGGAGATTTTGTGGATGTGAATTCTATGTGAATTCTAGTCGCTAAAATTATAAATTGTACTAAGCGATGGGCTTTGTTCTTAACATTTGCTGGTTTATCTCCTTGTAGGGTTACTGCTGGGGTAACAGGTATTGCGTTACTTAGTAGAGAGCAGATGAGGGTTTTCACGTGGTTCCAAAGGGAGGCCACTATAGGGCAGTGCCACCATATATGGGCCATATCGCCCAGGGCATTGCAGCTTCGGAAGCAACTGTTCGGCAGGTGGGGGTACATATTGGCAAGACGTGCGGGAACATAGTACGTTCTATGGAGCAACCTAAGAGAGGTCTCTTAACGAAACTTGCTAGCTGCCTTTTGCTAGAGTGCTACAGCAGTGTCTCCACCTTGGCAGGGAGAACGGGCAACCCAAGTCCGACTCCCACTGCTCCATAAAACATGACTTGATGTCTGGAGACGGAGCATTGGAAATAGAGTATAGGAAAGTGATTGTTCCTCTACCGAATGGGTCATTTATACAGATATTTGGGGAGTTTGAGGATGTCCCTGGGATTTATTGCACGAAATCTAATAATTGATTAAGTCGAAAAAATTCTGAGGGAGGAATCTTGTGTTTGGATATAACCTCATTGTGAGACAGCGGTTTACCCCCGGACATTAGGTGTCGTAAATGGGTGATACCCTTCGTCACCCACCATCGAAAGTTCCCCGATTCTAGTCCTAGAGGAAAATTAGGGGTAACAATGTATAAGAGTTAGCTTGCACTTTATGTTGGATGGAGCGCCAAATTTTTAAGGAGTGAAGTGAGAAGGGGGAAAGGGTCTGCAATAAGGTTGGCATTGGGCCTGTCATCCAGAACTGGCTTGGTACTGGAAATGGATGGATTAGCTGTGATTCATGCAACATCCATCTGGGTGCATTTTTGGGAGTGACAATAGAGGCAAATTGGGATACTTGAGCCACTTTATAGTGAAGGGCAAATTGGTTAGTGACATACCACACCGGCTTGTATGTTTGAACATGGTTCTCTGCGCTGGATTCGGGTCCGGCCGGGATTCATCAAGGCAGTTCCTCCGACGTCCACCAGGTGGCGCTGCTGCGCTGAAGTTCCCTGAAATGCACTGAAGTTCACAATCCTATCCTGGATGAAGGTGAGTGCAAGCTCCGCGACACAATTTCCTTTTTTAAATGCGGCGGTTTTTCCGAATCCGTCGGGTTTTCGTTCGGCCACGCCCCCCGATTTCCGATCGCGTGCGCCAAAATCCCGGGGCAATTCAGGTACAATCGGCGCAAATCGGAAATATTCGGGTAAAACGCCGGGAAAACACGAATCGGGCCCTTAGTAAATGACCCCCAATGTTTGTTGTTAATGTTTGTTGTTCCATATGAATTTGGAGATATGGGAGTGAATAAGCTGTAAGGTTTTTAAAGGGATAAAAGTGAGTAAAGTTTGGAAAAGATACCACGGTAGAGTAATCATTTTTATAGTATGAATACGGCCTAAGAAGGAAAGAGTGGGCTTTGACCATTTGTTTTAATGTATTTGGAATTGTTGTATTAGTGGTGTGTAGTTCCAGAAGAACAATGTGGACATGTGGTTTGTTAGGCGCCCGAGATATGTGATATAATATGGTTGAATCTTAAAACCAAAAGAAATCTAGTGTCTCCTTAAATAAGTAAAGCCATAACACAATATCGAACTTCTTTTATTTATCTAGATATATAGAAAGATATAATGAAAGCAGTAACTATTGTGTGAAGAATAAAGGTCCACCCTGTGTTTAGACCTTGGGAAAGTGGGATAGGGAGGAATAGGAGAAAATAACAACCGGGGAAACATTAACATACAGACATGTAGTCCGGACAAAGGGGTATCAAGGAGAGGACACATAATTAGGTGTCCCCACACTGAAGATACCAGGAGAGTTTGACATGTCTCCAAGGTCATGTAGTATCTACTACATTTTGTGTAAAGTTCAGACATGTGCGGATACGGCATATGCTATGAGATCAATTGCATAACATAAGAAACCCATAATAATGAGAGAAATCAGAAGAAACTATAAGTCAACGAAAGTCAACAATGCACAGTTTGAAGCAGGTTAGTAGACTGTGCCACATCTGACTAGACGGTTGTCCGTTTCTAGTATGATAAGGAAAGTGCTAGTTGTGACACGGCATGCAGGGAAAGCCGTGGGGCCTCTGAGGTAGTGTTGCTTCATCGGCATATGGGATGCCTGCTCGTTCCAGGGCTCTACGGCCAGAGAGCTGCCATTAATTAAGCAACCTTGTGATTTGAAGTGCTGCAGTAATAGGTGGCAGATCTCAGCACCTAGTCAGGGTAGCAGGGCAGATGTCAGTGAAGTGTTTTACTGAGTCTGGGAGTCCTGGGAATGCCACACTGACCGCATTTACAATCAGATCTGTAGAATCCTCTTGTTGGAGTTTGAGGACCACATCTCTGGGGGAACCTTCAGGTCTGGGTCTCCCCAGAGCTTGATGAATCCGCACTATATAGATGAGGCCAGGGTTAGCTTGAGGTAGAAGGAATGCAAAGATATTGGTGGCTGTTTCCTTGAGTACTACTAGTTGTAATGTTGAAGCTGAGCTCAGCTCTTTAACAGCTTTATTTTTCACTATAGTAGAATTGAGGAGGCAATAAGGATTTTTATGTTTGATCAATAATCTCTTGTTTTCTCTTGTTGTCCTTATTGCTTCATCATAGCGATCAGTTTTTTACAGTTAACACAATGTGCAAAGTCACAAAGCTCCGGGTCATTACATTTTATAGATGGACATTACAGTTAAATGCTAGACGTAAACCTTAGACAAACATATTCATCTCGCCCCCCCCCCCCCCCCATACAAATGTGCACTGTGCTTGGCCTAGCATGCATGAACTCTGAATGGGTAAAAGGGGGTAAACTGCTGCCTGGCACTCAAGGTCGGCTCCAGGTTCAATCGAGGGTGACAGAGCCTCAGAAGACCCCTTTAAAGTGATTTTACAAGGGGGCATTAAAAATTCAGAAACTAAAACAGTCTCTTGTTCCATAAAATTCCCTAGTTTATCATACCAAACATGATCCCCCTCATGGTTATATTATATAAAGCCCCCCTTACCCCTATGGATTCATTAGATACAGCCCCCCTCAACTTATGTACAGCCAGAATAATAAAACTCAACAAGCAAATCCTTCTTTCTTCCAACATCTTCTCAAGGCCTCTCTTTCCAGCATGTATAGTGCCATACCACTCATAGTCTATGAGACTTCTGGGCCTGAAACAATACAAACTTTGAATATTTTGAGCCATTGTAACGTCCATGCCTGAGGGCCGTTCACACGTTGCGTTTTGGTTGCGTTTTCATTGCGTTTGAAACGCATATACAACAGCTGATGTGAGGTAATTTGCCCAATTACATTACCGTTTACGTTTGTAAACGCAATGTTAACGCATGAGTAAACAAAACGCATGTGTTAACGCTTTGTTAACGCATGCGTTAACATCACGTTTACGATGCGTTTTGTAAACGGAAACGTTAACAGTGATGTAATTAGGCAAATCACCTCTCCTCAGCTGTTGTATATGCGTTTCAAACGCAATGAAAACGCAGGTCAAAACGCAACGTGTGAACGCGCCCTGAACGTCGCTCTATCCGCAGTTGGTGGAATAGAGGTGTTTATTTGTGTGTGAACTGTGGCTTATTCTTGTGTTTGGATTAACTGAGCCACAGCCTGCTCGTTGCATTTCTGTCCTGCCCAGCAAGGGTTACTAGCCTGATGGACAGTTCCCCCAGTGTACTGCAGGAGGCATGTCCGGGATCGGCTTTATATACCTGCCCATTCCCATCTCACCTTATTGGTTATTTTGAGTCTGACCTGTGTATACTTGCTTGATCTTGACCTGACCTGTGTATATCCTACCTGTACCTGTATCCATCAGGCTTGCTGGTTATTTTGAGTCTTGTCTTCCCTGTGTTTCTAGTTCAGTTTTACCTGTCTCTGTTTGTCTGCCTGTATCTGTACCTGATCTGTATATTACCCGCTTGATCTTGTCCTGACCTGTATATAACCCGTTTGATCTTGACCTGACCTGTGTATATCCTGCCTGTACCTGTATCTGACCTGTGTATAATCTGCCTGAAGACCTGTCTATATCTGTTCTTTTGTCCCTGTCTCGGTCCTGTGTTTGTATTCTGTGCTCCAGTGTGAACACTGGTCTATTCCTGTATTCCGGTTACCTGTTCAGTCTTGTGTTGGATTCTGTGCGCCAGTGTGAACACTGGTCTATACCTGTATTTCCGTTACCTGTCCGCTCCACCATCCAGCAGCTGCCAGACGAAGTAAGTGTCCCCTGTCCTGTTGTAGGGTCACTCAGGGACCGTCAGTTAGGTTCCTGATAGTGGGTTTGCCCTTATCAGGGAGGTTTATCTGCTTTAGGCAGGGCCTTAGCCCGCAGGGACATTGCAGGATGAGTTCAGCACCACTTACGTAGTCTGACAGCTAGCGCCAAGCCTGTTTGTGGTTGCGCGTTTGCTGGACAGGTGCTGACAGCCATATTCTCTCACTTAGTGCATTTTTTATCCGTAGATTTCATCAGTGGCATAAAAAAATCTATTCATAGTTTAGAGAAGCGATGGTAAACCTTTTAGAGGTTGAGTGCCCAAACTACAACCGAAACCAAATCGTTTATCCCAAATTGTCAACACTGCAATTTAAGTAGTAACTTATTGTTCCCTGCTCTGTTACAGCTTTCAATTGTATCACCGTCCTGAGGACACCAATACTGTAAAAAGAAAGAGAAATTCACATTATCATTGTAGCTTTCATTCATGGTCCCCTTGACGAATCACGGTTCTGGAGCACCATCGTCAATCCATCTCTGCCCACATCTCCTTGCTCCTCCAGCAGTTTTAGGTAGCCAAGGATGTCTCTCTATAGCAGTGATGGCGAACCTTTTGGAGACAGCGTGCCCAAACTACAACCAAAATCCACTTATTTACTGTGAAGTGCCAACATTGCATTTTAAGCAGTAACTTATTGCTACCTGTTCTTCCACGTCTTTCAATGGCATCGGCCGCCTGAGGCCACCAATACAGTTGAAAGAAGGAGGGCAAATTCAGACTCTCGTTGTAGCTTCTCTCCAGGGTCTCTCTGTAGAGGCAGAATCGTGGCTCCAGAATGAGAACCTCTAAAGATATTGCAGTTCTGTCAACACCTTTTCACTTTTCACAGTTCCAAACAGTCAATGAAATGTCGCTTTATTTGGTGAACTCTTTCCTGGAGGGATAGTCTGAGTGCCCACAGAAAGGGCTCTGCGTGCCACCTCTGGCACCCGTGCCATAGGTTCGCCACCACTGCTCTATAGAATAGCGCCAAACGTGGCACATGCTGGGTGACTAAGGACTGCAGATGGAGTCCTGTCTGGCAAACTCTGTAATGGGGTGACAGACTGGCTGCTCACAAAGCGGACTCTGAGTGCCACCACTCGCACCAGTGCCATGGGTTCACCACCAATTACTTAGAAGATCAATCTGATCCACTGGCAGAACTACCATAGTGACTTCCTTTGGGTCTGCACAGAAAGGACACTCAGTGGCAGTGGTGAGGACTGAAGACACTGACCATGCACCAGATACAAGCGTACACATAACTGTCTGGATGTATGCAGGGCACAGTGCTGGGGTCTAGCTGACCTCCTGCAAGTAGCAGCCAGATAGGAACTCACATGTTATACCTTCTGCACGGGCTCATCAGGGATCCTTCTCCCACCTGAATACTGAGGGTTCACTCCACTGACATCGCGTCCACGCTTCCTGTACAGCGCCTGTGTGCTGGGCTACAGTGAGAGCCTCCCCCTCCTTCAAAAACAAATGCTGTAGTCAGAGTCATGTGGAGAGAACATGTGAAGGACACATGCAGAGTAAGCACACATACAGAAGACCCCTGTCCTCTGCCCCCAAGATATGTGTCTTCCTCCATGTGTCCCATGTCCTCTGCCCCAAGTTATTTATCATCCATGCTTTATTGTGTCCCCCATCCCACAATCAGTTAATCCCTTCAATTCTCTCCTCCTGTCTGAGGCTGTGACAACACGTGTTGCCTAAAGTGCTTTGTAAAATGCACTTCAATATGATTGGGGAGGCCCTTGACCCGATTGCCTTGACCCCTCCCAGCTTACATAGTTTAAACGTGTCCATGTACAGGCAAGTGAAGGCCCACTTTTGTCCTTTGTTTGCTCAGTATGTGTAGCCGGAAATACTGGGTGGAATATTGTAGTAGACTACGCTTTTCCATCCTGCTTCCTGCTGGCAAAAAATTAGAGGCCATGGGGGACAGTTGTCACTGTATGGCATCTATCCCCAGCATCCACTAAATGTAGACTATGGATGTTCCATAGCTCTTTAAATATGGTCAGCCTCCTGCTAATATTCACTCCTCAAGAAAAGGTAACTATCTGCTGTGGTACCCAGTATATTGGCACATCACAACATAAGTGACAGAGGCCCCACACAATAGTTTCCGATGGGGCCCAATCAATTCTAGTTATGTCTCTGATATGATCAGTGGAGGTTGGACTGATGGCATCTCCAACTAGATGAGGACGGACTCCTAGCAATCCGGAGAATAGGGGTCCCATTCTCACTGTGTCCTCGCTTTCCCTTCAGTAGTATAGTACAGCTTAGATAACAGCAGATAAGATGCAAACTTGGTAAATGCCTTTTGAGTAATTAGAGAGAAATCATATATAAAGTTATAGGATGATGATGCATGGGTTGCCCGAAGTAGTGGGTTATAATGTAGGCATCAGCCCAGGACCCAAGGCTTTACAAACCACCCACCAACCCTGAAATACACACACATATACTGGCTCAGGACACGTGTTTCAGGACCCTTGAAGATATTTTAACTGCAGAACTGAAAGTGGACAAAAAGGAACCCTCTCTTTTCCCAATAAGCTTGGTTCTGGTACCGTGTGGACACAGCCCAGCGCCCATAACAGTCTTAATGCGGTCGTCCTTAACTTGTTCCCATGACTGTTCCCATGACTCCATGTTTTGTAGACATTTCCATTCCAGCTTAGTTTTGTGATATTTTCGTAGGACGTTTCCATCACAGTCAATGACGTTGACTGTTTTCCTGCATTTGATAAACTCAACATATTTGATGTGCTAATCTCTCCGACTTGTTAATTGAATCTGATGAATGATATCCCTAAGGCAGCGCTTGTAAAGAAAGACACTGGCAATAACTAGAGTTCAGAAACATCATTCAAAGCGAATGTAAAGCCAAAGCAGTAACATTTGTCACACACAATACATTGCCCATGAAATATTAATGCTGCCTTCCAATAGCATAAGGTGTGAGACTGAGTAGTTACTCTATAGAGATATTCTTAAAGTGGCAAAACATTAAAAGGTAAACTTGATAATTAAAGTAAAATAAATGGGTCTAAAAGGCAAACATTTTGTTCGATGACCTTACAAATATATAATAGTATCTTGGCCATTGATATGTATATATATATATATATATATATATATATATCGGTATAATAGTCTCTGATTTTTAAAGAATTTATTTGCAAATTATGGTGGATAATAAGTATTTGGTCAATCACACAAGTTCATCTCAATACTTTGTTATAGATCCTTTGTTGGCAATGACAACTGTAAGTCTTTTCTGTAAGTCTTCACAAGTTTGGTACACACTACTGCTGGTATGTTGGCCCATTCCTCCATGCAGATCTCCTCTAGAGCAGTGATGTTTTGGGGCTGTCGCTGGTCAATACAGACTTTCAACTCTCTCTAAAGGTTTTTTATGGTGTTGAGATCTGGAGACTGGCTAGGTCACTCCAGGACATTGAAATGCTTCTTATGAAGCCGCTCCTTCCTTGCTTGGGATCATAGTCATGCTGAAAGATTCAGCCACTTTTCATCTTTAATTCAGTCCCATCTATTTCAATGAGAGCCTACAAAAGGTTTTGAAAAGCATCAGAGCAAGAAAACTAATGCTATACTCACCTTCTGGCTTCCTCTCCCGGCCCCGCAGCTCCGTCTTCTCCTTGGGCATCCTCGGCCTGGGGGCATCACTATGAAACGGCGCAAAGAGAAGAAGCCAAAGGTGAGTTTAGAGGGTTTTTACAAGAGGGCCCTGCTGTAGACTTTTACATTAATCGGGGTGGGGGGGGGGGGGTTATGTTGTGGATATTCCGTAATTAGGGGGGTCTGCTGTAGACATGTAAAGGGGGACACCAACAAAAGTTTCTTCTATAAATCACACAGGTGATGAATCAATAAAAAGGCAGAGAACATTTCCTCGTCTAGGGTAGCTGAAAAACATGTTCTCACCCTTGTGAGGATTATTCATAGACTCGCTTAAATCTTCCAGACATTCAGAGTAAATATCATCCAAATCCACTAAATGGAAGACAAGGCAGCACTGTGTGGTGAGCGAAGAAGTCCTTTGAGCGCAACCACAAATATATAAGGATTTACAGAAGACACTTTTGTCGGGATGTTTTTTTGGTATGCTTCTCCTCCAATAAGTATCCCCTTTTTGTGATGTAAAGGGGGGCATCTGCAGTGGACATTTCATTAAAGGGGGGCATCTGCAGTGGACATTTCATTAAAGGAAGCATCTGCTCTGGATATTTTATTAAGGGGCCATCTGCTGTGGACATTTCATTGAATGGGGCATCTGCTGTGGACATTTCATTAACCCCTTAAGGACGGAGGGTTTTCCGGCTCATTTCTCGCTCTCCAACTTCAAAAATCCATAACTTTTTCATTTTTCCGTGTACAGACCTGTGTGAGGGCTTATTTTGTGCGTAACAAATTTTACTTTCCCGTAATGTTATTTATTTTAACATGCCGTGTACTGCGAAGCTGAAAAAAAATTCCAAATGTGGAAAAATTGAAAAAAAACCGCACGTGCGTCACGTTCTTGTGGGCTCAGTTTTTACGACTTTCACTCTTCGCTCCAAATAACACGCCTACTTTATTCTTTGGTTCGGTGCGATCGCGGTGATACCAAATTTATACAGGTTTTATTGTGTTTTAATACATTTTCAAAAATTAAACGAATGTGTACAAAAAAGAAAAAAAATTTTTTGCCATCTTCTGACGCTAATAACTTTTTCATACTTTGGCGCACGGAAATGTGTGAGGGGTCATTTTTTGCGAAATGAGGCGACGTTTTCATTGCTACCATTTTGAGGTCTGTGCGACATTTTGATCATTTTTTATTTCATTTTTTATGTTATGTAAAAAGGTGTAAAAGTCGCATTTCGGACATTTGGGCGCCATTTCCCGCCTCGGAGGTCACCGCCGGCCGTAACCGTTTTTATATTTTGATAGATCGGGCATTTTGGGACGCGGCGATACCTAAAATGTCTGTGATTTTTACTGTTTGTTATGTTTTATATCCGTTCTAGGGAAAGGGGGGTGATTTGAACTTTTAATATTTTATTAATTTTTTTTATTTTTTAAACTTTTTTTTTTCTTTTTTTTTTCACTATCTTTTAGACCATCTAGGGTACAATAACCCTAGATGATCAGATCGCTCCTACCATATACTGCAATACTACAGTATTGCAATATATGGCGTTTTTGCAGGTCTTACATTACAATGAGCCACTGGCTCATTGTAACGAACCTGCATAAACCATGTAGCCTCGTGTCAAGAGAAGACCCGAGGCTACCATGGTAACCGATCGCCGCCCCCCGATGACGTTCGGGGGCGTGGCGATCGAAAAAAAGATGGCGGCGCCCGCGCGCCGCCGTCTTTTAAACGCCGCCCGCGACTTTGCGGGCGGCGTTTAGAGGGTTAATAGCCGCGATCGGTGCAAGCACCGACCGCGGTTATTAGCGGTGGGGGTTTTGTGCAAAATGCAAAAACCCCCACCTCTGTATGAAGAGGACTCAGCCCGTGAGCCCTCTTCATACTTCCCTTATACCTCTGCGCCGTAGAGCTACGGCGCAGAGCGTTAAGGGGTTAAAAAAATGCATCTAATGTGACATTTCTGTAAAGGGGCTCTGCTGTGGACATTTCTTTAAAGGGGGCTCTGCTGTGGACATTTCTGTAAAAGTGGGCTCTGCTGTTGACATTTTTAAAGGGTGCTCTGCCGTTGACATTTCATTAACGTTGGCATATGCTGTGGACATTTCTTTAAAGGGGGCTCTACTTTGGACATTACATTAAAGGGACTCTATTGTGGACATTACATTAAAGGGGGCTCTGCTGTGGACATTTCTTTAAAGGGGGCATCCAGAATGGACATTTCTTTAAAGGGGGCATCTGTTGTAGGCATTTCATTAAAGGGGCATCTCTTGTCGACATTTCTTTAAAGGGGGCATCTGTTGTGGACATTTCATTAAAGAGGGCATCTGCTGTGGACATTTCTGTAAAGGGGGAATCTTCTGTGGACATTTAATTAAAAATCGCAACTAATGTGACATTTCTGTAAAGGGGTAATCTGCTGTGGTTATTTCAGTAAAATATGCGAGATCTGATGTGACATTTCTTTAAAGGTGAGCTCTGCTGTGGACATTTTAAAGGGGGCTCTGCTTTGGACATTATATTAAAAGGGCTCTGTTGTGGACATTACATTAAAGGGGGCTCTGCTGTGGAAATTTATTAAAGGAGGCTCTGCTCTTACATTTCATTAAAGGGCACATCTGCAGTGGACACTTTTTATTAAAGGGGGGCTCTGCCGTGGACATTTCATTAATGAGGTGCGGCTGCTGCTGGATTTTTCATTAGAGTAGCGGCTGCATTTCCTACCCTCGGGCTTACACTCAAGCTAATAACTTTTCTCAGTTTTTTTGTGGTAGAATAAGGAGTCTTGGCCTATACACAAGTATTTAAAGTATAAGGGGGAGTTCAGCTGAAGAGTGCACAGAGGCCCGGGCAGCAAGGGGCAGCATCCACATACCTGACACTGTCTGGGAGATCTGGTCTGGACAGTAGTCTATGTGGAGGGTTTTATGCAGTTAGGGAATGTTATTGGGTTTCCTAGATAGATGGGTTATAAGAACACGATTGAAGTTCATCATTAAGTTCCTTTTATGAACGGTACAAGATTAAGGATATAGAGTAGAAATTAAGTCCTAACATCCAGACGCTAGGGGAACCCTAGTTGTGTGAACAGCCCAGGGCCCATGGGACTTTTAACCTGCCACTGTATATACTATAGTAAATTTTTACTCTCTACTGAACTTTATGGCCCATGAAACATTACGGTACATGCTATGGGAAACCAAACCACTCCTCTTTTGCTACTTATTAAGGCAGCCCCCTTACCATCAAGCATGAGTTTCGGGAAGCCTTATGACATTTTGTGGGATTAAAGCAAAACCAGTATATCTATTCCAGAAAGAGCAGATTCCCAACTGTAAAGTTCACTATTTCGAGTTGGTTGTGTCTCTTCTATACAGCGTAGAGAATTGGTTTAGCAAAGCAGTCTCAACTGGCAACGTCTCCATAAGGAGAACTCTTATTCCCTGGACCCGTGGAACACCAAACACTAGGTCTCCTTTACTAAGGGTTGTGCTGCTCACTTTCGCTGGACTGTGCACCTTTTTCAATGATTACACGGCTTTAAGACCCTTTTTGTGGCACTCAAAATCCGACTGATTCGGACAATGCACTTTAGGTGAACTCCAACAGAAAAGTAAATGTGCCCACTATGTTGTTCCCAGTGTAGGGACTGAGGAGGACTGAGCAGGATAAAGGGTCCTTTGACCAGCCCCTTTTGGTTATGTATTATACAGATTAGTTCCCAGCGGAGTCACAAAATAATTTGTAATACGAAGAACTTAATTGATAGACCCTCATACAAATAAACACACTCCATCCAGGCAGCAGTAATGACATTTCCCTGCTGTGTCTCTGAACATACCCACCCTCCAGATCTCCAAAGCACAGAACGCTGAATACGGTTACTATACCATCACAGGTATATAATTTATCTTACCGTAGCATATGCTTTAATATTCATCAGTGCCAGAAAGAGCTTTATATGTGCAGAGAAAGAGCACTTTGACCATGTGCAGGTTTCACAATATTATGCAAGTGTCACTCCGACTTCAAAATACCCACTGGTAAATATATGTCCCCAAACGCGTGTGTGATATAAATTGCATGGGAACATTTTCTAGTAGCATTTGATTCTCATCGGGAGAAAGGTCAGAGACGCTTGTATTTATTCTGAAAGTTAAGCCCCAGCTGGGAGCAGGAACAGCTGTGTGAGGATCATCGGGAGGGCTAACCTCATCAGGGCGAGGGATCCTGCTGGAGTGGCATTTAGAATTTGCAGCTTCGTCTGTGTATTGTGCCCATATCTTATTTTCATATACTACTTATTGAGATGATAAATTGCCTTGTGAGTGATTGCAACTAGGAGAGGAAGGGAAATTGTATTTTGGAAACTCTTCAAAATGCACACTTCAACGTAATGGGATTTTCATCCGGCTGATACCTTTGCTATCGTTTTGCTGTTTGCCGTCGGTAAAATGCTGCAGTTATGTCATCAATTCTTGGAAAATGTAAACTTCCAATTGTGTGATGGTTACATGTGAAGCATCGGGGCTTATAAATGTGCCTGTGATGTGTCCTATACTATATTTGTCCTTAAAGGGCTTGTACCAAGTATAATAAATATCGGCCAACATTTAGAAAAAACAGTCTGTGCTATGCATAGTGTGCAGGGGGCGCCAGATTCATGATGTCTGGCACCTGTTCTTCAATAATCTGGCGCTCCCTGCCCTGCTCAGGCGGAGTGCAGTAATTTATTTTTTTGGTGCACTATTAACATAGGGCGTGTGACACTTCTGTTGAACTTTGCATGATAAATGTGGTGCACAGTTCGACTGAGCACAGGAACGCCCAATTTCAGTGCCAAAATTTGTGTATCATGAATAGTGCAGCTGCACCACAAAATTGTTGTGTGCGACACAAATGTGGCGCGGTAACTACTTAAATACATGTGCGAGCAGTTTGCACCTAAAAGAACGTGCAAAGTCTGACAGAAAACTGGTGCAAAGCCCTTAGTAAATGTGGGCCATCCCCTATCCACAGGATCCCAAGAATGGACCTCCACCAATGCTGGGAATGGGGTTTCCATTCTCACTAAGTGATGGTGTGGAGGGATGAGCAATTAGGAGGGTTTTTCTTTATTAAATAGTAAAAAAAATCCATACACCATAACTTGCAGCAATACCAGCGCGTTTCAATGCAAAGCGTTTTATCGTGACCGGAAACTCTGGTGTGAACAATAGACTTTTAAAACACTCGTCCGTGCTGTCAACCAATGAGCAGACCCCAATATTGTCTCGGACCCGCCTCATGATATCATGATGACTTCAGGTAAGGGTTAACATAATAAATAGAGTCCAATGTAACACAATGGGGCAGATTTACTTACCCGGTCCATTGGCGATCCAGCGGCGCGTTCTCTGCGCTGGATTCGGGTCTTCCGGCGTTTCACTAAGGCAGTTCCTCCGACGTCCACCAGGTGAACTGCGCTGAATGCACTGGAGTTCACCAAGCCGGGCTGAGTGAAGGCAAGCGTGTGTCCCGCGACACTTTTTTTTTCAAATGTGGCGGTCTTTCCGAATTTGTCGGGTTTTCGTTCGGCCACGCCCCCCGATTTCCGCCGTGTGCATGCCGGCGCCGATGAGCCACAATCCAATCGCGTGCGCCAAAATCCCAGGGCAATACAGGAAAAATCGGTGCAAATCGGAAATATTCGGGTAACACGTCGGGAAACCGCAAATCGGGCCCTTAGAAAATGACCCCCAATGTATCATACAATAGGAACAGTGTATTTTCATTCTGCACTACTAGAACCGCATTTAAAATATAATAATTTTACATTTATCATTATGTCAATATAGATACCTGTTTTATGGGCCTCCTATGGGTAATGTTGCAGCACATGTCTTATCAGATATTTTCAAGGGGATATGTTAAATTCCATGTTCATGATAAGTAACGATAAAGATGATATATACCTGGCATTGCTGCTATTATACAGTATGGATGTTTTTACTACAGAATAAAAAATTTCCCTGTGAGTTGTGCTGGATGTTTCACTTCTTCTATGCAGTTCTGCCTGTGGCGTTCTGCCTGGTTTTGAGCACTTGGTTTGGGTCATGGTTAAATTTATCACCTTTTCGTTTAAATCAATGTTGGTAAAAATTGAAGATTCCCAGATGAGGCTCCTTAGGCTGTAATGGACCTGCGCCAAAGACTAGCACTTCACATACATCACATCTACATAAAAAGCCGGCATGGACTCTATGAATATAAACCCAAGTCTATATGAAACATTAAGGTGGATACCAGGAAAAAGGACATAAAAAACCCTGAAGCGTCCAGTTATTATTATTGTATGTCTTCTCATGATTCCTATTGTGTCATCTCTCTGGGAATCAGACCATATTTTAAACATGAGAACTAATGGCCCATGGTGTTGGTGTAGTATAATGTAGCGCTGACTACTGTTATGTCATCTCTAACGCGTTGTCTTAAGGATAGCGGCGTGACAGCGTTACTGGATGGATGATTAATATGTCAATCATACAGACATCTAGAAGCTGCGAAAACAAAGCTGTGTAAGTCATAGGCACACAGTAGGGAACCGTTCTGGGGAACGGCACATAACAAAACCCATTCACGTCGTGTAATGTTTAACAACACAAGATAATCCACCGATTTTTGAGAAAGAAGCTGCTGCCACCAGCATTTAGAAACGTATCGGCTAACATTGAGGTATCTTGTCCCAAAGCAATATTTTTATAACCTTAATACTTTGCCGTCCTCCTCAGTCTTCAATTCTTCTCTCCTTTCTCTGTGAGTCCCTAGAGTGTTTACACACAATATACAGGAAGGTTTCACAGGTGGTAGGGACTGCTGCTCCCTGCTCATTCTGGAGGGAGGGGGAGGTCATGTGATGCTACTTGCTTTAGTTAGCAAGAGAATCTCTGTCCAGATCTATGGATACAAAAGTTTCCTGCAAAGAATAGTGAGGTAGTGTGTCTCCCTTTTTTTTATATAAGTTCTTGTATCCCATCCTCTGATTCTGCAGAACTTTTTCTGTCTCCTTCTGCACCTGATGCTATATCATACATACTCCTCCGCAACAAGTCTTCCACAAGCATCTGCTTACCAAACAATATCTTCAATATCACCAGACAATATCACCAGTCACTATACAGTCCGGTAAGTTTAGAGGATTTGCTTGTAGCAATGTCATTAGCTTTGCTGCTAAATGATTTTATGAGAAAACACAAGGTGCTATAGGTAGCATGTTATTGTCACAGCTTTAGGGCAAAGAACAGAAGAGGCTATTCTCCAGCCACTTTACTGCTGCTAAGGAAGATTTCTAACAAGTAGCTTCAGAGCAGAAATTATGAAAAGCACAATATGGACACTGGGGGGAATAATATATTCGAATTTGGTAAAAATCCTCATGAGTTAAACTTTAAGGGAAAGTGCAGGGTTAGTAGCATACTAAATTACACAGTTTATTTCCATGTGTATTAGGAGCTGTATGCAGATAACCCCAGCCTTGATAAATCTTTTTGATTTTTATTTCCGTTGTGTTCTTCTTATGGTGCCTGCCACTTTTCATAATACTAAGCTAAGTGTACAACCTTCCAAATCAAACCACAAGTAGAAGTTGCACAGTGTAAGGCCCATTACACATAACTGTGTAGGCGGACGTGATCTGGCCACACAATTCGTGGTCAGGTCACGACCCTCATAGAGATCTATGGCACCTAGTCATGTTGTGGTGACCTATGTATTATATTTGTCCAGATTTGTGGCGTGGCTAGCTGTATATGGAGAGCGGTGAGGAGTGCTCATTCTTCTACATCTTCTCCACCTGACCACGTGCTATGCCATGTGAGCATACAGTCATGTCTATGAAGCCAAAGTTATGCAGTTGCAGAGACTGGCAGGGGGTAGTTATGTTGAGAGTGAATGGTGGGTTTTTAAAGGAAACGTATCCATCAGTGATCTACCTGATAAAGTAGATCCCATAGTAGGTTTCTGCCATAACATTAATCCCTATCATTCTTTAAATTAATAATTTAATATAAATATAAAAATAAAATCTTTATGTTTATGAAAATTAGCGCCGGAGACTACTGCACAGCAACTCCGCTTCCCAGACAAGCTACAGCGACGCAGCTTTATCCGCGAAGCCGAAGCTACTCTGCCGAACTCTGACTTGGCAGATGAGTGAAGAGGAGCGAGTAGACGGTATCAATACAAGCTACCGGGGCGTGGAGTGCACTGGTACCCTCTGGCGAAAATTGACATAAACATAAAGATTACATTTCTAAGGGGTTAGGCTTTATTAAATCATTAATTTAAAAAAAAGAGGATTAATGTTATGGCAGAAAATATGGGATCTAACTTATTAGGTAGATCCCTGATAGTAGATTTCCTTTCAATGGAAGTTCTTGAGGAGGATGCATGACCTGAGCTGCTGCAGCACAATGATGAAGGAGTGGCTGCCGAATGAAGATGTGGTGCAGGTGTCTGACCGCAGCATAATATCCTCCAATACCAAATACTTTCCACCTAAATTTCCTGTTCTCTTAATCACAAAGAAATCTTCATGGAAGGACTACAGCTCCAAATATAAAACACAAACTTCAGTATACTCAATTGAATGTTTCCCAATCCAACTGCACACTGAATGGTGTTATTGCATCTATGATCTAAGCATCTATGTGTCAATTATTACTTGTCTTCTCACTCTATGTAGAGAATAAGTGAGACTAAAGCTTGCAATAATACTGTTTTTTTTGTGTTTTGTAACAGTTGTTTCAAACACTAAGAGTTACAGTATATAAATGCTTACAAATATTAAGCTTAAGTAGAAAATGTATTTCTCCACCAGATACTGTGTCTTATGATCCTCTCAAAGAAGAAGCATAAATCACTTTCTAAATTCACTTTTTCTATGAATATTTAATTTTTACAAAATTATCTGAAAAAGCTTTTGTTAGTTGTAATTCTTTAAATGCTAGAAGGATGTTGTCTGCAGAAGAAGTATTATGGCAGTAAAAAAGCACCAAAGTCTCCTGATGCTAATGTAGAATTTATTGTACATGGATTTGTAATATACACGATTTGTGGGAATGAGTGTTGCCATATTTGGCCTGATACACAATGTAATGTGACAGACTGTGAACCCTAAAACTAAAACCACGAGACGGTCCCTACCTACTAACTCAAAACCACCCTATGCAGTGGCCAGTAACTATGCGGCAGTCCCCGCTTAACTCTAAGTGATAACAACACACGAAGACAAGACAAACAAACAAGTAAGAAAAGTCACAAATGCAGAGGACAAGGAAGTACCAAATCAACAACAGTGATAACCAGAAAGGCAAGTCAAGGGTTCAGAAGATATCAGATATGAGCAAGCCTGGTAAAGTGTGAACTATAACAAGCACTGAGAAAACCTAGAACCTTTTTATGGGAAGTCTGAATACGGGTTCAAACGCTGATAGAATAAGGATTCTGCCCATTACATAAGGTTAACTGTAAGTGAACCAGAAAGGGCACTGCTGGGTGTGATGCATAATTAATCAAAACTTCTATGAAGAAATAGATCAATTTTCACTAGTAAAGACAGACAGGGATGCACCAGCCATGAGGCGAATTGATCATCTTGCCTCAGGCAGCACTACCTGCAGCAAGATGGGGGCAGCATCAGGGGGCTATAAACAAGGACCTGACACGTGCAAATAATGTCTTTTCACACCCAATGTCAGACACTGCATGGAGAACCCAGTTACTAAAAAAGATAACCAAATATATTCCTACTGGATGTTCTATAGCTCGCCTCAGGCAGCAGCGAAGATAGCACAATGATTATCATCACGTCCCCAGCAAAACCTTGTTGATCGAGGATGATGGCAGCACAAATATTACACGCAACCTGAGTAATAAGTATTTTCCCCATATGTACAATTATAAGGGGATATACATTTGATTGTTGGAGACATGATCAATGGGACTCCCAGCAATCACAAGAACTTACAGCTCCATTAGTCAATGGAGCGTTGATAACTGATGGTCTCATATATACACATATACACTCACCGGCCACTTTATTAGGTACACCATGCTAGTAACGGGTTGGACCCCCTTTTGCCTTCAGAACTGCCTCAATTCTTCGTGGCATAGATTCAACAAGGTTCTGGAAGCTCCTCAGAGATTTTGGTCCATATTGACATGATGGCATCACACAGTTGCCGCAGATTTGTCGGCTGCACATCCATGATGCGAATCTCCCGTTCCACCACATCCCAAAGATGCTCTATTGGATTGAGATCTGGTGACTGTGGAGGCCATTTGAGTACAGTGACCTCATTGTCATGTTCAAGAAACCAGTCTGAGATGATTCCAGCTTTATGACATGGCGCATTATCCTGCTGAAAGGAGCCATCAGATGTTGGGTACATTGTGGTCATAAAGGGATGGACATGGTCAGCAACAATACTCAGGTAGGCTGTGGCGTTGCAACGATGCTCAATTGGTACCAAGGGTCCCCAAAGAGTGCCAAGAAAATATTCCCCACACCATGTCACCACCACCACCAGCCTGAACCGTTGATACAAGGCAGGATGGATCCATGCTTTCATGTTGTTGACGCCAAATTCTGACCCTACCATCCGAATGTAGCAGCAGAAATCGAGACTCATCAGACCAGGCAACGTTTTTCCAATCTTCTACTGTCCAATTTCGATGAGCTTGTGCAAATTGTAGCCTCAGTTTCCTGTTCTTAGCTGAAAGGAGTGGAACCCGGTGTGGTCTTCTGCTGCTGTAGCCCATCTGCCTCAAAGTTCGACGTACTGTGCATTCAGAGATGCTCTTCTGCCTACCTTGGTTGTAACGGGTGGCGATTTGAGTCACTGTTGCCTTTCTATCAGCTCGAACCAGTCTGCCCATTCTCCTCTGACCTCTGGCATCAACAAGGCATTTCCGCCCACAGAACTGCCGCTCACTGGATGTTTTTTCTTTTTCGGACCATTCTCTGTAAACCCTAGAGATGGTTGTGTGTGAAAATCCCAGCAGATCAGCAGTTTCTGAAATACTCAGACCAGCCCTTCTGGCACCAACAACCATGCCACGTTCAAAGGCATCAAATCACCTTTCTTCCCCATACTGATGCTCGGTTTGAACTGCAGGAGATTGTCTTGACCATGTCTACATGCCTAAATGCACTGAGTTGCCACTATGTGATTGGCTGATTAGAAATTAAGTGTTAACGAGAAGTTGGACAGGTGTACCTAATAAAGTGGCTGGTGAGTGTACATTATCTGCTGGATTGAAAGGTTCTCCATGGACAGAACGTAATAGGCCATAAATGCCTGCATTGCTCCTAATAAAGACCACTAAATAAACAGTGGGGTTAAAGCCATCTTGACTAGAAGACAACTGAAGACAGCTGCATGTCATTTTCCAAAATCTGGGTGAAACAAAGACTGAAATTAAAGCAAAAAAGAATTTGTGAAAAGGTGGGAAGTCTAGCATCCAAAAGTATGTACAAAAACAAAAGACATAGCCAAAAATGTAATCTTCACATTTAAAAAAAAGTGGTAACGCGTTTCGGACTATCGCATCTTAGTCCTTAGTCATCATTAGCCAGGGTTTCTTTGGGAACTCCGTGCACCCTGCCAACCCGCCATCAAGGACACTGCAGTCTTCCAGGGGTGAGCCGTTACCTTCTTTTGTTTCAAAGACTAAAATTACTTGTCCTGCAAGTTGTGTGATCTCCTAAGAAGATATCTATGGAGCCAAGGATGCCATCTATTGAGTCTACACCATCATCAAATTGGCCAAGACAGTAGTGGAGGTGGTATGGGAAAGCGTGTGTGTCTGTTATGTATATAAGATTGTATATAGATCATTAGTTAGATACTCTTTGTCTCTGTCCCTTAGTTAGTTTACCCTTTATGTATATTTCTCTGTATTGTACCCTTAAAGGGGTTATCCGAGGGTATAAAAAAACATTGTTGGCTGAGGGCTTCTGTGCCCCTCTTTGTTTACATGGTACACGGACCAGAGAGATTGCAGAACTGGACGCCAGGAGGGTGTCGGGAGGTAAGTACATGTTTATTTTTTTAACTCGCCCCATCCCAGCCACTAATGGGTTTTTTTTATACCCTTGGATGACAGCTTTAATAATCCCCTTTTAAAGATCCAACAGTTATTATTGTTAATTTAAAGTAACTGTCACCCCAAAACTGAGCAGATTCTACAATATTATAATAAATTAGTGCAGATAGTGGCAAAACCCCATTAGTATATTAGTAATCAGTTAATTCTTTTCATCTCTACTAGTTTTGTATTTTGGAAATAAAGTCATCACATAAAGGATTTAGCAATTTTGTATTATATTTATGTCTAATATACCTTTCCTGAAAAATATCTTCTGCACGAACAACAGCATTTTAATGAGACTCTTCTGGTTATTATCATTTGGTATTCAATTCATATGTGCTCATTACCCATCCCGTAACAGAGGCTCAGGAAACACTGGATCACAAGGCTAAATTACAGAGAATTAGATCCAATTAAATGTGAAATTGCTATTTTCATGTTGAGATGAGACTATGTTATACCTAATTTGAGCTGAGAATTTATCAACAGCACATATTTCCATAATTCCCATCTGCCCCTCCTCAAGGATTTCAATTCTCAAGTCCCATTTACTATAAGGCAATTCTTTTATACCTATTTCTGATTGCTGCAAACTAGGGGAGATTTATCACAAGGGGAATGTTGAAAGTCAATTTGACTGGAGTCTGCGTCGTAATATTTGCCAAATCTCACAATAAATGGACATTCTATAGTCTAAGGCCCCATATACACTAGAGAGTGTGGTGCCTCCAACTCATACCCTGTTTCCCCTAAAATAGGACATCCCCCAAAATAAGACCTAGTACAATTTTGTTCAGGCTAAGAAATATAAGGCCTCCCCTGAAAATATGACCTAGTGGCAGTCATTGGTACAGCTCCCCCCACGCCATACATGAGTATTAGTAGATCATTTAGATACTAAAATAAGTTGTCACATAGGGGAAGAATTCATGAGATAAAATCCCTGACTGTTGCGCTGAAAATGCGATACAAGCAGCGACCTGGACAAGAGGAGTCATAAAAATAAAGTGCTAAACATGAGAGATTGGGGCCAATGATTCCAATAGAAATGGAGTCACAACAAATTCAGAGTTTGGAGAGTTATAAGGATGTTAGAGAAATAAAATTTTTGATCAACAATAAATGTGAATTGTTGTTCATGGTAAAATAAGACATCCCCTGAAAATAAGACCTAGTGCCTTTAAGGAGCAAAAATTAATATAAGAGACTGGAACTCATTTACTAACCCATCCGCAGAGTTCATGGAAAGTGCATTGCCCGATGATAATGAACTTTGCCGCGATTCACTAAGATCGTGCGCCCGATATCCTGCATGTGTCACTTCCCTGCTGAGGTCCGCCGGAGTTCACCTTCTTCTTCCTGGTGTATGTAAGTCCATTGTCTTGCAACACAATGTGGGTCATTTACTAAGGGCCTGATTCGCGTTTTCCAGACGTGTTACCCGAATATTTCCGATTTGCTCCGATTTCCCCTGAATTGCCCCGGGATTTTGGCGCATGAGATCGGATTTTGGTGAATCGGCGCCGGCATGCAGCGACGGAAATCGGGGGGCATGACCGAATGAAAACCTGACGGATTTGGAAAAACCACCGCATTTAAAAAAAAAATGTGTTGCGAAAATTGCACTTACCTTCACTCAGCCTGGCTCGGTGTATTCCAGTGCGTTCCGATGCTCTTCAGTGCAGCAGCGCCACCTGTTGGACGTCGGAGGAACTACCTTAATAAATCACGGCCGGACCCAAATCCACTGCAGAGAACGCGCTGCTGGATCGTGAATGGGCCGGGTAAGTAAATCTGCCCCAATATGAAAGTTAAATACCGTGCTCACTCTGAATTAGTCAGATCGTCCCCCTATTTGTGTCGCATGAAAGCCAGCGCAGCTGAGCTAAAAACCGATCACGTGCGACACAATCCCAGCGCAGACACATTGTAAATACCTGTCAAAGCTGTGCAAATCCCGAAAATGGTGCAAAGTCTGCCAAAAGTGTGATCCGCTACCCTTAGTAAATAAGCCCCACTGTCTTATTTGCGTTGGATGCTAGTGTGTAAGGGCCCTCTGTGTAGAAGGTAGAAGGAACATTTAAGGAATCTTATGATGTCTTCAGTTTCATCTTTTTGAGTTATGCCATTGGACACTCAGGCTGCGTAGTGTAAAATTGCATTTATAGACGCAATTTAAGCGCAGTAGGGAGGAATTTCTCACAACCTCAGATGCATTTAGACCTAAATGCTTGCATTCAGGAACAAATAACACAGGGGGGCACATTTACTTACCCGGTCCGTTCGCGATCCAGCGGCGCGTTCTCTGCACTGGATTCGGGTCCGGCCGGGATTCATCAAAGCAGTTCCTCCGACGTCCACCAGGTGGCACTGCTGCGCTGAAGTCCGCTGGAATGCCTCGAAATACACCGGCCTATCCAAGATGAAGGTGAGTGAAATTTTCGCGACACAAATTTTTTTTTAAATGCGGCGGTTTTTCCGAATACGTCGGGTTTTCGTTCGGCCACGCCCCCCGATTTCCGTCGCGTGCATACCGGCGCCGATGCGCCAAATTCCGATCGCGTGCGCCAAAAACCCGGGGCAATTCAGGTACAATCGGCGCAAATCGGAAATATTCGGGTAACACGTCGGGAAAACGCGAATCGGGCCCTTAGTAAATGACCCCCAGGCTCTGCATTATCAGCAAAATATGTGTTGCTCATTCCCGATCACAAGCGTTTAGGTTTAAATGCATCTGAGGTTGGGAAAATGTCTTTCCCGCTGCGCTTGAATTGCAGTTCTAAATATAATGTGAACGCAACGCGTAACGCAACCTAAGGAGACGAAATGAGCTCCCAAGAAATCCCTCTTGCTAAAGTTCAGTGCCAGTCCTCACTAGAAAATAGAACATCCTTCCCCTTCTGGGTAGTAAAAGCTTTTCTTTACCATTCTATTGGTATCAGGCAGCCACCTACCTCTACCACCCACAGTGCACCTAATAAACTACTGCGTTTCCCACTGGACAACATGAAGTCCACCTATTTTTTTCTAATTGAATCTATTCCGCAGGATATAATACTATCCTATACAGGGAGTCCCCTACTTAAGAACACCTGACTTGCATACGATCCCTAGTTACAAACGGACCTCTGGATTTTGGCAATTTACTGTACTTTAGCCCTGAGCTACAATAAACATCTATAACAGTTATTACAGATGTCTGCAATGAAGCTTTAGTGTTAGTCCTGGTTCTTATGACAATCCAACATTTTTAAAATCCAATTGTCACAGAGACCAAAAAAATTTGACTGGGGTTACAATAATAAAGTATACAGTTCCGACTTACATACAAACTCAACTTAAGAACAAACCTGCAGAACCTATCTTGTATGTAACCCTGGGACTGCCTGTATTGTATTCAACCACAGAGTATCGAAAGTGATCGGTACCATGACGAGGTACCGCAACTCCTTTGTACCAAAAACAATTCTACACAAAGTGGATGCAAAGTGCAGCCTACTAGGAGACCTCTACTCCCCATCCCCCCCAAAATAGAAATCCCCCCCCCCCCCCACAACTAACTTGAATTTTTTATTATTGTATTTTTTTAGTTTGGTCTCGCAGGACCTAATATAACATTCTGAAAACAGTGTAATACAACAACAGTATAAATGAAAAGAATGGCATGGAGGGAAGCCACAAAATAGTATTCATTACTAGGCAGGGTCTATACCCCAGGTATAGGGGGTCTGCAGCCGCTCTGACAGCGCTGTACAGAAGGTAGATGAATACAAACCTATATGTTCCATTTTGTCTGTAATTTTAGTCACCCGCACTCTAGAGAAAGCTGCATTAAAACTCTAAAATATTAAAAGTTTTAACTTTTGCCTTTATAGAAATAGGCAAATTAGCAACTTCCATCTCGGATATGTATCTTTTGGGAAATTATACATATTCCAAAGCACTTGACGTCATTACTAGGCATCCGAGCCAGACATGGCTTTGTGCCTGGACTTCATTACCAATACAAGAAGATACATATTTGCCATTAGGGACTGATCATTGTGTGGTAACTATTGTCTAACCCTTGGAGCCCTGACAGTGTAATAACTGGGATGTATTGTGCTAATAAAAGTTACCATTACAGTGTTCACTACATTAAGGTTGGCTAACAGTTACAAAAACAAGTGACTCTCCTCTGTTTTATCATTCAGTGCTGGTTCATAATAAACCTCCATATTGATCGGAGCTTCATTTTCCTGATACAGTGCACCAGATCTCCTGCATAGACCTGTTTCAAAGTCTATGCTGGGTACATGCAAAGCCTAGGAGCGCAGAGTGGGTTCAGTATATATTTGCATACATAAAAATAGCTGTAACTTGAGGGGTCACCAATGATGGAGACTAACACATTCCTAGGAGCTTTAGGGAGATCATAAGGTGGAACTTCGGTATCATGGACTGGTTGCAGCTCAGTCCCAATTATGTGAACGGTACCATACTTGGTAAACAGTAAGTGCACTGACGTCTCTTCAAACAGCTATATTGACCCACCTTTGTGCGGGAAAACCATTTTGTGCCTCGTGCACAAGACCGTATGCTCACCCGGTCCAGAATCCGGTACAGAAGAGGGGGGTTCAGCACTCCTTCTCCTTCCCCTCTCCAAATAAGCCAGGCAACCACAGCCATGATAGGAATAGGACATAGGACATGTCCTATTCTTTGCAGCATGGCTGCCTGGCCCGATCACCGCGTGATGAGACACAGTGTGCCCACTGTACTGGGATCGGGTGCCATAGAACTCTATTGTGCCCATGAATAGGTGCTGCCAACTATGGCTGGGGCCTAACACAAACAGCCTTGTAAAAATTATGCAAAGAATAATGGGGTTCTGTTAGGCTTCTGGGGTAGTGAACCCCCAGGACCACCACAGACGATGACACAAGCCGACACCTGGGACCAGAGTCTAAGTGGCACCCGGTTATCACCAGAGCCCGTTGCGAAACGGGTTGGACTTGCTGCGGTGCGGTACCACCAGTTCCACAGACGCGACTTGGATAAGGAATAGGAGGCTTCTTCTCCAGATGATATCTTAAAGCCCGTAATAGCAATGTGAGGGGCTAGGGGCAAGGTTGAGATTCTGAGACATAAGAAGAAAAGTTTTTTATTTCTTTTTTTTTTTAATTGTACCGTAATATGAGATAGTACAGAGGAAAAGAGGGGAAATACCTGGACATAGAGAAGAATGCAAATACCTGCAGTGTATAAGCAGAAGACTTGGGGGATGCCCCATCCATCTCAGCACATTTGACAGGTCTTTGCTTCTACAGATTTCTCTTCATGGAGGCTTCTGCAGAACAGTATTGTACATTATAGAAATGTAGAAATATCTGTAAACCTTCATGTATAACCTTATATTGTGGAATCCTTACTTTAGTCATTTTCTGATACAAGTTACATCTTTGATACTCGCTGCCAGCGCTGACTGTATATCTGCTGTTTCCTGTAGATCAGCATGTGTACAGAGGCATGAAGCCACCGCTAATGTGGGCTTCACACATCAGCGCCGATGGCCTCGCTGGTGCTACAGAATTACATGCCTTGTTATCTTTTTATGATAAAACTGGAAATGTGATAAAGTTCATTTTAAGTTTAGGACCTGGGGTCACTTCTGGGGGACGGATTACTGACATTGCTTTAGAAGCAGATACAGTATATTCACTAATCAGCCATAACATAATTGTGTGTGATTCTGCCTGGTTTGAAAAATGTATTAAAATTCCAGGATTTTAGTTGGAGCGTTCCTCACACTGCTGAACTCTACATTACACTTCTCCTAAGCCCCTCCCCTTTGCTGTATTATCTAAACAGAAGCTTGTTACAGAAGTGATTAGCACAGAGGGGAGGTACTGTGCTGTGTTCAGTGAAGAGATCACACACATCACATCAGAGCACCACAGGTCAAGCTACAATCCTGGAGTATAAATCCATATCTCACATTCCTGCTGCTACTAACAGCATACACAGAGGTATGGTTACACCACAGATCTCCAGAACCAATACCTAACACTGTCTGGAAATTTGTATGGTCAAAGCTTCTGACAGATTCCCTTTAAAGGTGTTTGTACCACAAACACTTAAGCCTATCAACAGGGTTCCAATTGGGGACCAGGATAGCCAAGAGTGGTGTAACATATTTGTGTCATTAAACTGTATGTCGGGGGGAGGGGTAGTAGCTTAGAATATATGCTGCAGATAGGGGAAAAAATAATGTTTAATGGACCATTCTTTAATGGGCAAGTCTGTGAACTGTAGGGTAAAGTCTCCATGAAAGGCCAGATCTCAAACTTTTTGTCATGTCTTTTCAAACCATGCAACAGTAATTAGTAACATTATTCTGGTTACTTGGGGTTACTCGGCTTCTAAAATATTTAGGCAAGGCTTGTCTAGCCATATGCCTTTTTGTGATACAACTCTAGTATTTCTCCCATAAAACGCAGAGGCCTACACTCTATTCTTACATTCTGAACTTCTCCTCCATGTCTGGTCCAGGTTGAATCTCCGCCAATGCGATGCTGTATGCATAGGCATCTCTGTGTACGTAGGCTAACATATAGAATATAGACACTACAACTCATACATTTCATAATATATAGCTACAAGCATGTGAGGGATACACAGTATTTACATGCTGGATACCCCGGCGCTGGTATTAATGACTGCACCATGGTGTCTTGTGTTGATACAGTTTAATGACTAGAAGACAGAAGTGAAGCACAACAGCTCAGCGGGAGCAGCGTTCCACATAAGTTACTCGGCGCCATGTGTTACAGTGACTGTATTGTGGGTTTAAGCGAAAGAAATGACAAGTGTGAAAGCTACAAATTAAATAATTAACAATGCAAAACAGCGCAACGAGGGCCTGTCAAGATTAGACGAACTCTAAAGTGTAACCTAGAAATAAATGATACAATTACGCATAGTTAGGCTGTCCAAAAGTACTTCATTAATTACTTATCATTAGGATAGCCCATGCAGTTAATGGGCCCCCACATCCGTCATCTTTTAGAGGGAACCTTATAGCAGGTTCCCATAGAGCTCTATTAACTATCTTGTCCCCTTCTTTTAGCTAAAAATGGTTTCCCTCAGATCCCCATATAATCAGAGTTATAAAATTTCCTGGTACTTGCCTTGCCTAGAGCATGTCGGGGACGTGGACTAATGTCATGTGACCAGGGTGACATCATGACTGGTCCTTTAGCCTCTTAGCACAATGCACATATATGACCACATGAAATCATAGCATACCTGCAAGGAGGCATAGAGTGGAGAAGTCCAGGCAAGCATGCTGTGATTGTATGTGGTCACATATGTGCATTGTGTACAGTTTGCTAATGTTAGAAGTCTAAAGGACCTGTCATGATGTCGCCCTGGTTACATGCCAGTACTCCTGAATGCTGATGAAGCATGGGGAGGAGCAGCTGCAGTATTCAGCCGGTAGATATCCCTGGATATCAGGCAAGGTTATAAATTTGATTTTGTGGGGAAACTATTTTTAACGCCCATTAACTCCCATTCTTTATGGCCAGTCTGTTGTCAGGTAGCAGCTCTTTTTGTAGCAATTGTTTCAATATGGTTATGTGAGCCACATTTGGATTGTCAGTTCACCACTCATTTCAGACTATTGTGATGAGACATCTCATATAAACCTAATGAAGTCCATCAGTGTCGATCGCCTTCGCGTATTACATGCAATATTCCTAATGGTGAGTATTACCTTCTTCCAAAGCATCTCATTCACTTCCATTAATGTACAACTCTATCTGCTCCGCACATGTAGGTAGCCGGTTTCAACCAGTGATATCAAAGTGGTAATACAATCTTTTCTTAGAGCAATGCTACATAAAAAAGGTAATCAATATCAGAACTGTCTCACAAACCCTGCAGATAAGCTGATACAGACAAAGAGAACAGTATCAGAAGTCCAGCTCCATTTGATGCCAATTGTCTTTCTTCAGAACATGATCTAATCTAACTAAATGGGCTGCCACTTTTCAATAAATCTGTTCCATTAGACATGTCTCTGCAGTATACGCACTGGTACTTTTGCCTCCTTGAGCCTATTCTTATTCTCATGCTGCCATTCTGCCCTCTGCATATATACACAACTTCCTGTTTCTCACTCCTTCAGTCCATCCTAATGGTGAGCTCCAATGTGTCTTTTTTTTCTTTTCACAATCCATCTGACTGACAGTCACAGGGAGAGGGAGGAGGGAGCAGGAGGAGTCATAACTCCTACTGCAGCTCCTCCTATTCATCAGTGCACAGAAATGTAAAGATAGATCCATAGCGAGTTTATAGACAGCACTAAAGTAAGTATCAGGGATGATGAATCACTTGATAAACATTCAGGGATTGTCATTAAGGAAGTAAAGGCACATGGGCAATTTATATAAAAGAGTTGCCAGCCCCTTTAATTTTCCAAGGTGGCATTCCCTGCAAAGCTACCTATACCAGGTAGGTCTCCACTGGGTCTCCTTTTATTAGATTCCAGTTAATCAATTTACATTTAAGGGGACTATATTCTAACGTAGAATAATGATAATGATTCTTAGCCCTTCCTATACTCTGGTATTTACAGTCCCAGTCGATGTTGCACTCAACAACTTCCTATGTGTGCTATTGAACCAATAGGGTATGCTATTGGTATTGTTCCCCTGGCCAATCAGTAGTTGCTTCTATAATTTCTCCCATGCATATCAACAGAAACCACTGTCAATACCAGAGTAGGTAAGTAACTATTCTTTCATTTAATCATCCCCTGCCCCATATTAGAAAACTCTCCCATCAGTCTGTACTATTATGACAGTGCCATGTACAGGCACACCAGATAAAATAATTTGGGCCATAGGGTTCACTCTTTATCATCCCCCTAGGTAATAGACTCTTGTGGTCTCCAAAGTGGGTCTTTTTCTCATGGCTTTAGAGGAAATCTACCATTTGTTTTTATATATTGTGAACCAAACATACCTTGAGAATGCTGTAGCTACACTGATTCAGAAACATATCTTGTTTAATCCCTAAACTGAGAGGTTTTGCTGAAAAAACGATTTTATAATTATGCTAATGAGGCTCTGTTGCTTCTCTGGCAGCTCTGGCGCTTCTCATTTGATCCTAGTTATGCACTGCTTCAGAGAAGGCTGTATTCACTGTGTTGTCCCTGGCAGGCAGAAGTAACATCACTGCATCACCCCCAGCTGCTGTGTATTAGTCATCCAACTCAGGTTGATTAGTCCTGTCTGGACCATTCAGGAAACTCTGAGAAACACAGCAGCCGGTATGCACCCAGGTTTCCTAAGGTCCTGAATTTTAAAATAGTTTTTTTAGCAAAACCACTTGGATCAGGGATTAAACAAGATATGTTTTTGCATCAGTGTAGTTACAGCATTCTCAAAGTATGTTTGGTTCACAATACATAAAAACATATGGTAGATTTCCTTTAAGGGGCTCATTAATGTGTTAGAGTCTAGGCCTACCGGAGGATCCTCTTGTAAAGCTGATTTCTCTAAGGTCTGTTTTTCAGCTACCTACCTTTTAGTAGCACTAGAAATGTAGTTTTCTTTCATTTGAAGGGGGATTATTTTGTATATTTTTTGTATCACAGAATCACGAATATTATTGGTACATAGTAAAGCCAAGTCACATGTATCTTTTAAAATGCAGTAAAGAAACGTTCCTATCTGTAAGCTGAATATTACTCATGACATGTATACAGTTGACATTCCATATAAGATAAGAATGAGCAGGTACTATCCTTCCATCTATGCTTTATATCAGTTGTATCTGATCCTCAAGCACTTTAAGAATTTGTTGCCTGTCACAGGTGTTTTAGGCAAATGGTTTCACCGCAGGCATCAGATGCAATATGTGATCACTGTCAAGTGTTTGTGTTCGTTGTCCATATTGCATTAGCCCCAGTATGAGAGCGAGCATCTGTTATAAGCCTGGTACTTCTCTTAGATTTTTTTCAAATGCATAATTTAGGCACGGAAGCATCTGCACCGATGGCCTAACACATGGCAAAGGTGATAGCAGCTTGGCTCCTCTGTCGGAATGTGCTCGCTTCTTACACGTTGTTGATTGCTCATATGTGATTTTGTTTGACGTTTGTACTGATGTAGAAGATAACTAGATCGGATCCTTCAAGTACCGGATTTTAACCTGTTGCAAATCAGAGTGACATAGGAGGACATGACGCCAGATTACTAACATAAATGGAGTCATTACCTCATTTTGGATAATGGCCGAAGCTTTGTCTCGTCTCTTTGCCATCTCTTGGTGTACCCTGTGGCTAAGGCTGGGTCTTACCATATTGAGTTATAACAAAGGATCTCTACTCAATGTGGGATATGGAACCATCCAGAGAAAGTGTGTGGATTTCCATCCAAGAGCAATGGGAAAAGACAGAAGAGCGTGACAACCAACTCAGTTTGACCTCAGCTGTAGTCAATAGCATGGTGGACAGATGCCCAGGGTATAAAACCAGCACAGACATCTCCTTTGATTATCCCAACCATGAATGTTACTTCTTTGTGCAAAGAACTTGGGGATAACAACAGTATTGGGAGTGATAAAAGCCTAACTACCTCATCCTCTCCAATGGTCATTCCACCGGCAAAGGCTAGAATTGTCAGATCTCATACTTCAAATTTCATTGTGCCTATTGCCATCCTAAGGGCATAGGAGACAAGTGTCTGTCTTGATTGCCTGATGAACCACTATGGATACCAAGTAAATACGTAGATTATCAATGTGTTCTTTATATCTCTGAAGTGCATGAAACTGGACAAGAACCTTCCTGGTCTAGAGGACCAATAATAAGTTTTAGATACATTGTGACTTATAGAGGACCTTTCACCTCCTTTACTATCCCCATTTCTATGGATCTTTTAACAAGCATTGGTCCATTGATCCTGGTGTGTGTGGGATGTATTCTGTACCGAGTAATCAATAGCATTGTTGGATCTCTACTCTCAGATGGGTGGAACCATGTTGTTTTCTTCAGGCCAGGATCAAGAGCCAAATTTATGTATTTCCAATCCCTAATATGCTAATTAGGCTCCCTACTTTCAGAAGGGTGGTCCTGAGCTGAAGCAGATATTACATCACATGGGAATAGAACTTTTTGTTAGTAGTTTCTGCTTTGGACCAATTGGCTTCAACCTTGTAGGGTTTTTGCTTTCTTCTTCATCAGTTGGACTTGATGGACTGATGTCTTTTTCTAACCTTTTTTTTTTACTATGATACTATGTAGGAACAGTGGGGATAGGCAGGAAATTCCACCTACTGAGACATCAGGAGTGTGGCACCTGTTAAGTAATACAAAGAGTAAATGGAGGTGTTGAAATGTCCTCCGTAAACCAGTTTGACTTTGAAATATACCTAATGGTATATTTACCTTCGAACCCTGTAAGGGCATCTGGATATCTCTCTATGTAAACCACCAAACCACTACCTCTTGTAGTAGAGCCAGTATTGGTGACAGCTGACCCAGGCATGTCCAGAGACTCTGGTTCATGTCACTAAGGAAACAAGCAGAGGCCTAGTCAGGTTGGGGTCAGGAGAGACAGGAGGGAATTTATCATATGATGGTCACCGCATGGCACAGTCCCCTTCACACCCCGTTATGCCCACTTGACTTGGAAGTAGAGTAGGAAATAATCGCAATTCCTGCCCGTTTGCAAGATAATGGGGCTTATTTACTTACCCGGTCCTGTCGGGTAAGCGGCGCGTTCTCCGATGAGGATTCGGGTCTTCCGGCGTTTCACTAAGGTTGTGCGCCCGATGTCCACCAGGTGTCGCTGCTGCGCCGAGGTCCGCCGAGGTCCACCGGAGTTCATCTTCCTATTCCTGGTGCATGTAAGCGTGTGTCAAGCTTTTTTTTTTTTTTTTAAATGGCGCAATTTTTCCAAATCCGTCCGTTTTCCAACGGCCACGCCCCCTGTTTTCCATTGCTTACAAGCCGGCGCCGATGCGACACAATCCGATCTCGTGCGCCAAAAACTCTGGGCAATCCAGCGCAAAGCGGTAAAATTCAGAAAACCCACCGGAAAAACGCGATTCGGACCCTAAGTAAATGTGCCCCATTGTGATTATTTTTAAGCATACAAGCCCTAATAAATCCCCCTTATGGAGTACATGTGTAGTCACTAATTCTGGTAATAGCTCAGGACATGCAAATCAGACAAAACATCTTCCTTTGGAAAGAACTCCCTAAAATATTGCACAGGTGCAGGATATTGTCTGGGTGCTCCATTAAAGCCATTGTATTCAAGTGGATTATAATATACGCGGTTTGGGCAGTAGCCTGGGGCCCAAACTATCTAAGGGGCACATGGCCACCCAAACCACCCACCTAATTTTATACTGAGTAAAGCCTTCACCCATGAAATTCTCGTACATATGTTAAAGCATTCAATACACATATACACAAGAGCTATTTCAAGACCTTTGAAGGTCTCCCAAAGGTCCAGAAACCACAGCTTGAAGGCAGGCAGAAGGGATGCATCTTCCCTTCCCCAAGAAGCTTAATTCTAGTTCCATATGTAGGACATACATCCAGACTTGTAGGGGCTATAATATTCCTACAGCCCAGGGTCAATGGCAGTATTACTCCACCCATGAAAGGAGTCACAGCAGTCATAGCCACCATTGTGCCCCCTTCAGCTCCTGGAGGTTTCTGTATAGTTATTGATCTTGTGTCAAAGTGCAGACTATTTGTTTCCCCTATGGTGCAAGTCGTAAGAAAGTTCATCAATTGATCCAATGACTGATTCTAAAGCAGGCTAAGAAGAAAATCCAATGAAAATCCCTGGAAAATTGTGCAATCAGAAAACTCCCCTTCTTCTTCATCTTCCTATTACCCGAAGTGTCCAGGTTTATTGGCTCGGCAGTAGAGTATTGTAATGAATGTTCCTTTCCATTGAACAGGTTGATGAAGAAGGTCGATGACCCCATCACCTGCTCACTTATGTTTCTTTCTGTGACACTTCTCTTCAGTAACAACTTCTTCACACATTGACAAGATTCCCAACAAAGGAGACTTTAGTTGTGTGAATATCTCCAGGGTTCATTAGGTTTAATGAAGCAGAAACATTGCAAATCTCTGAACGGACAGCGCTGTTTCAACCTGGTTGGGTCTTCAGTACAGTGTAGGGAACTGGTTTGGCTGACTGTAAGACTTTTGACTAGGGTCGGGAAGTAAGAGTTCTCCATACCGAGACTGCCAATTAAGGCCACCGTGTAGGCGTGTGAAGGCCTTTGATAACTGTTTGGCAGTCTGAAGAAATTCCAAGTACTAGGATTGGTTCAGAGCCTGTAATGTGGATGTATTTTAGTATATATGAGATTATAAGGACCATGTGTCATCATTTTCACTGTAACATTGTTATTGGAGCAGAAAAATGAAATAATGGAAGCAGTGGTGCTCTTTCATGATGACCACCCTTGGTGTCTATTGGATACTATTGACTAAACGTCAGGTGCCCATCATTTGTCTATTACTTTCTGATGCAACATTGTCTTGAAAAGTTGATCACCTCATGATCTCACACACACAGGGCCACGTTTGACATTGGGCACTAGATGTCCTGTGCCTAAAGCACCCAGATGTGGAAGGCATCTTCAAGTACAGGGCATTTTTTTAGTTTATGTGGTGAGAAACAGTTAGTGCTTGTTTTTATATAAATGCATTTTTGAGAGTTGTAGTATATATGAATGGGGGCACTCAGTGGCTTGGCCAAAAGTTCTGGCAGCAGCAGGGACCCGCTGTAGCCGATCAATGCTGAGACCCCTGATTAGTGCCATAAATTCCAATTCTCTTGGCATAGCTGGCATTGTCCCCAAAACACTGTGAGCCACATTGCCAGAACAGATAGTGTCAGTGGAGTAAGTATACTTTTTTTTCCGACCCCTGGCTAGGCCCCCAGGGGGTTTACTGATATTCTCAGGATTGTATTCAGCCTCAGTGCCTAGGGGCAGAATGAGCTGTAAATACAGCCGTGGTGACATACATACTGAACATATCCAGCTAAAAGGAAAGGTTAGGACTGTACATCTGCAATCTATACATTATAGATATCTATGTCCTGTACAATATTTCCATCACCTCAGCTCATCTCCTTGATCCTCAGACTATCTTCTAACACACTCAATGGGGGTCATTTACTAAGGGCCCGATTCGCGTTTTCCCGACGTGTTACCCAAATATTTCCGATTTGCGCCGATTTTCCCTGTATTGCCCCGGGATTTCGGCGCACGTGATCGAATTGTGGCACATCGGCGCCGGCATGCACGCGACGGAAATCGGGGGCGTGGCCGAGCGAAAACCCGACGGATTCTGAAAAACCACTGCATTTAAAACAATAAAAGTGTTTTTTTTAATGAAAACCTAAAAGAAATGTATTTTAACCAATATTAATAATTATAATAATGGTTTATTATTAGTAGTAATAATAATATCATAATCATTGTAATTATAATAATATTATATCTATTATTTGTGTGTGTATATATATATATATATATATATATATATATATATATAAAATAACAGTATATATATTAATATTATTATTAATGTACATAGTCTTTAACATTTTGGAGTATTTCTTTGTTATAATTATGTATCAATTAACTTATAACTATTGTTTTTACAATAAATATTTTCTGGCCCCTAGTATAAAGCTGGGTTTTGTTGTAGATGTATACTCTAGCTATTCATGATATGTTCTGTGAATAATTTATATAAACCATCAGTATATATCAGTCATTGTTGGTGCATGTTATTTTTATGTGGCCCTAGTTGCTGGTCAAATACTCCGGTTTCTTCTCAGGAGCTTTGATGGTTATTATGTGAGTGTCTTGGGTGAGTAGACTTCGGTGTGAGTCTATTATCATGATCTGGGTCATTGCGTTACGTCGCAGTTACCTGCTGAGACAATATTCTTTATGGTCAATAAACTGCACACGTCCCTTATGATATCAGACTCTGAAGTGTTATTATAGTATTTCATTAAATGTGGAATAGCAGAGCCACAGCAATTTATCTGGCGAATAGACTCTCTGCTGAGGAATATTTTATATAAAACCAGACCCACACAGCAATGAGCTGAATGGAAATAAGATATATCGCTATTTATATAAAAAGGTTAAGACAAGTCTAATGTGAAAGTGCGTCATAGATCATCCCCCATATAAACAGCAAAATATCTCAATAATCATCCATAAAAGCAGAAAGCCAGCACCTGGGTGAGATGATATGATTCATCTATACATTATATGCAATAACAAACGAGGGAACACAACATTATAAACAAAAGCTATACAGTTTGAGTATTGAAAATCTTTTACCCATTCAGGACACATACACTTTTTCCTTTTTTACACAACGGCGCACATTTACTTACCTGGTCCTGTGCGATCCCTGCTGTGCATTGTCCGACGAGAATAAACTTTGCTGTGATTCACTAAGATCGTGCGCCCGATATCCTGCATATGACTCTCCCCGCTCAGGTCCACTGGAGTTCACCTTCTTCCTTACGGTGCATGTAAGTGCTTGGGCTTGTGACACAATTTTAAAGTTAAATCCGCGCTAAGTCCGATTCCGTCGGGTCGTCCGACGGCCTGCCCCCCCCGATTTCTGCCGCGACTGCGCCAAAATCCAATCCCATGTGACACAATCCCCTTCTAAATAGCTGTCACAGCGGAGCAAATCCCCAAAATTTCTAAAAGCCGACGAAAGTGCGATCCACAAAACCCTTAGTAAATTAGCCCCAATAAGTTCTAAAAGCCATAACTTTTATATTTTTCGGTGTACTTCGCAGGTTGAGGGCTTGTTTTTTTGATGTACATAACGGTGGTATACTTTTGGGGCACCTTTGCTGAATTATTGATTGAATTTTATTAATTCTTTCTGGTGAGGATGAACTTTAATTTTCCCTTTTGAGTTATTTAGCAAAGGTCATAAATAACATGTTGGGGGTCATTTACTAAGGGCCCTAATCGCTTTTTTTCGTCGGGTTTCCCTAATTTTTCTGATTTGCGCCAAATTGCCCTGGGATTTTGGCGCACGCAATCGGATTGTGGCGCATCGGCGCCGGCATGCACGCAATGGAAATCGGGGGCGTGGCCATCGGAAAAACTGCAGAATTTTTTTTTTTTTTTAAAGTGTTGCTTGACACGCACTTACCTGCACCCAGCGACGGATGGTGAACTCCGGCGGACTTCAGCGCAGCAGCGACACCTGGTGGACATCGGGCGCACTACCTTAGTGAATCCCGGTAGAACCCGAATCCTTGACGGAGAACTCGCCGTTGGATCGCTACAGGACCGGGTAAGTAAATCTGCCCCATTATCTTTATTCTGTGGGTCAGTATGATTTGGACGATACATAACCTACATATTTTTTTTTTTTGCTTTGCTTATATTACTCAATGAAAACACTATTCTTAAAAAAAATTTATTTTGTTTTTGCATCGCCATCTTCTTAATGTCTTAACTTTTATATTTTTCCACAGATGGACATTAACACAGATTTTTTTTTATGGTGTTCACTAAAGATACTTTTTAAAATATTTTTATTACAGAAAAAGTTTGAATGTTACAAGGAGGATTGGTTGATCACACTTTTAGTATACTGAAATCTGCTATTACGTTGTATTGAAATAATAGCTTATTAGGTTAAAAGGGCTACATCAGCAATCCATATTTTTTATCAGTGGTACTGTATATTAGTTGCAATGATCTTAATGCTGAAATATATAGTATATTATAGTCCAATACAAAATGCTAATTATATTACATTATCTTACACTATAATAACAATGAGCATAGAGTTCAATACTACAGTAACTATAAAACTGACACAGCACCTGTAGAAAACCATTAAACATATATATTTTTCTCTTTTCTTCTTTTTTCTCTTGGCTTTCTAGCATTGTATAAACAGTACAACAGTATAAAAAAAATCTGTGTTGAGGATACATTAAATAATTCACACCTCTTTAATATTGGAGCAGGAAGGTATTCCTCAAAGGCCAGCATTTCTGTATTTCCATGTTCATGCCTGAACACATCTCTGTTCATAAAAGGAGAAGCTTTTACCAGGCACGCAATGTTACTTATACTTTGGCACCATTAACAGGGGAAAAAAAGAAGCACACGACTGGGCGAAATCTTAAATCAATATCGATTATATATTTAACTTATGCCAAATATTACTCAATGGGAAAAAATTCAGTCAAGGAAATAAATATGCGATATTACATAAAATCAACACATTACAGAGTTAGCATTTACTTCATAAAATCTAGGCCAATGCATAGAAACATAGTGTGAAAAATTACATACCCCTTATTGCTTTAATAGAAATTGAGATGCATTGATGATCATCAAGTGTGACCACCTCTATAAAAGCTGGATGTTTGAGGGTGTGCTTGTTTGGTTTTAGTTGTGTTATGACCTCAGCAAGGAAAAAATACCTCAGTAATGACCTTTCTCAGTACAAAGAGAAAGCTCATCAAAAGATCAAAAACATTCAAGACAGTTGAAAATAAAATGCTACTTTAAAAAAAATGTTTGTTTAGTTTTTCTAACAAATCAATAGTTTGTTTAATATTTTCTTTGCTATCCTCCCCAGTTTAGCCGTCCCCTGCAGTTGTTCTTTTCTCTTTGTCCTTTGTTTCTAACTGCTGGAGGGGAACTTCTGCTGCTTCCTGCTCACTCTGGAGGGAGGGGGAGGTTATGTGGTGCTGCTTCCTGTTTACTTTTGAGGGAGGGGAAGGTCATTTGATTCTCTCTGTGGGCAGCTAGCTGGAGAGCCTTGTTTGTGTTCAGCTCTGCACAGCAAAGAATAGTGAGGTAGAAGGGTTGCACTGCCCCCTATCAGTCCCTACAAGGCTGTTGTTTTCTACTGCTTATTCTATGCCCCGTACTCCTGCATGTGATGGAAGTTTCCAATCTAGTCACTACATAGTCTGGTGTTTACATACTATGGGAAGTGAGGGCAGCCAATAACTGACTCAGCTGTAGGGTAAAAACAGGAAGAGGTTAGTCTCTGCCCAACTTTGCTGCTGCTGAGGAAGATTTCTGACAAGTAACCTAGAACAGAAAAAAAGGTGAGCAGAACCATATGGGCACTGTTTTGTTTGTTATGAAAGGAGGAATCACACATGGCAGCTAAATAAAATTCATTATGAAATCGGAGTTACATATGGATTTTCCATTTTGGTTTCAATTTTGGTAAATAATGACACAGAATTGATAAATCTAATGATTTTTTTTGTTATGTCCTAAATTCTGTTATACTCTGCATGCTAGACTTATAGGGTTGGGCACTATTGGTCACTATTAATGTAAAGAGAGCTGACTATGTAACGCTCTGTATCCATAAAATTAGGAAATTCCCTAATATATCCATCTGACAACCCTGAACTGCATGAACAGCATGCCAAAGAATTTATTTAAGAATTATTTGCAATTTCAAACAATATCACTGGGTTCTCAGTTGCCAAAGACTATGCAATGCATTGCGCTCACCTCAGATGACCTACATTTTCCACCGTACGGCTTCGCATTTGCTGTTTCCTTGCAGCGTCCTGTATATAAATTAGAAATATAATATTCCTGCCCGACTTACTCTGCAGTTGATGCCAGGATTTCCTCCCCGGAACATCACACTCTGGACATGTATTGTTTCAATTTTGGATATTTTACATTTGAAATGAAGCCCGGCTTTCACCTTCTGGTCTGATGATGATATCCTGAAGACACGTTCTGAGGGCTGCAGAGATCTCATGTTATTGTGCCGTGTCTTGTTGATTTCCTTCCCTCCTGACAGCTTGCTAGAGGTTTGGGAGCTTGTCCCGATGTAATCCGCTAACTAGTCAAATATTGATGAAATGCAGGAACTCGGAGAAGGACTTGATGCTAATTTGGGCTCCTTATTTGGATCAATAACGTAATTTAGGTTGGCTTGAACATGGTCATGAAAAGCTGCAGAAAGCTTTGATGATGTAGCTACAATCCTGGGAAGATGTCTTTCTCTCTAATAGTTTACTTTTCTGGAGTTTCTAATCACTCGCATAGATTTTATCTTCTGTATAGCAGAGATGTGTTACTATTTAATACACAGCTACATCAGATCTACTCAAGGTATTACTGACGGGTATGATTGTCCTGAAAGGTATAAAAAAAGGCAAATTCTAAAGTGAAATTGTACATACAGGGGGTATTTATCAAAGCTTGTATGCTTTTCTGGTATACAAGACTTGAAATAGTTTGTCAATTCCTATCTCACAGTGCAAAGTGTCAAGTAGGTGTAGAAGGCAGCAAAGGGGCCGTCCCTGGTCACGGAGTGGACTGTCCTGTGACATTCCTGCCCACCACCTAAGAACTAGACAGAACCGTCACAGGGTATAGCCCAGTCACCGGATATATCAGGAGGCCGGAGCCTCTACTTACATCCGGTGCAGTCAAAAGTGGTGTAAGAGCTTGATAAACCAAACAACCCTCCGCCCCAAATTCTCTTATCCTCAGTTATACAGAAGGAGGAGCTAAGTAGATTGTACATGGTGTCCTATCTGTAGGCAGCATGTCATAAAGAAGGATGAGATGAGCTGATCCGCTCATCCGCACTGACCGCATTGTGGGGGCGGCTGGATCCTATGGGCCCTGAGTGTCTGGCTTGTAGTGCAGTCTCGTGGCTTGGTCCAGGAGAACAGGCCTTATCTATGGCCATTAGGGCCAGTGAGGAGATACAAAAAGAAGGGGAGCACACAATGTAGTTACAGGACCCTGAGGCACTCCCGGTGTGTGTGTGGTTATAGATCATCGGGCAGATGGTGAAGGGTGTAAGGTGTATGTGGCAGCAAACCAGGGATCACATGTTGAGACAGAAATCTTGAACAAAAACTCAGAGTATCTTTAAAGGCCCACAGTCCAATGAAGCAGCAGGTAGCAGACTATAGACCAGTGGTTGCGAACCTATGGCACTGGTGCCAGAGGCGGCACTCGGAGTCCTCTCTGTGGGCACCCGGGCCATCGCCACAGCATGAAGTTCACCAGACAGGACTCAAAGAATCTTCCCACAACGATCTCCTCCTTTCAACTGCGTTGGTGTCTTTAAGAGGCTGAACGATTGAAAGTTGTCAAAGAACAAGGAGAAATAAATTACTGCTTAAATTGCAGAGGCAACTGGTCAACAGAAGTAGTATTTTGCCCATTTCTTCAATTTCTCGTCTGTCCTGTATAAAAGGGATAAAAGTAAATCTAAGATTTCAGTGTTATCATTACGGCATTTATGGCATTTATTAAGTCCATCTCTCTTACTGCACAGAGAGCGATCCTCACCCATAATCATCTACTCCGATCATATCCATTTTGTATGAGCTAAGGGAATTTCAAAGCCTTTATGTCAAGCATGTAACACCAATTTTATGGAACCAGACACTTAATTTTTCACAATATGTAGAATCATTTTGTATCTTTAATTCGAAACCGTCTTTTGGGTGATGTGGGGTTATTGTCTGCTGCTCAGAATGTGATCTAGAGAGCTTTAAAAGATAAAATATTCTCTGACTGTAAGTGCACAAGTGATCACAAAGTCCTACAAGACTTTTTAAAGTGGACCTGTTATTGAGACAACACAGTGTAACTGGCTTGCGGCATGAGGAGCTGAGTAGAGTGTCTATAGATAGGACACTGTGTAGAATCTTACGATCAGCTCCTCCTGCTCTATAACATGCTACCTGCAGATAGGACACTGTAGAATCTTCTGCTCAGCTCCTCCTGCTCTATAACATGCTTCCTATAGATACGATGCTTTGTACAATCTACACAGCTGCTCTATAATACACTGCCTGCTGATAGGAAATTGTGTTAAAACGGCTAACCTTTGTAGCATGCTGCCTGCAGATTGGACTCTCTGTACAATCGGCTCAGCTTTTCCTGCTCTATAACATGCTGCCTATAGATAGGACACTATGTTCAATCTTCTGCTCATCTCCTCCTGGTCTATAACATGCTGCCCCCATATAGGACACTATATGCAATCTCCCCATCTTCTTCTAGTCTATAACATGCTTCCTATATATCGGACATTTTGTACAATCTGCTCAGCGCCTCCTGCTTTATAACATGCTGCCTACAGATAAGACACTGGGGGTCATTTACTAAGGGCCCGATTCGCGTTTTCCCGACGTGTTACCCGAATATTTCCGATTTGCGCCGATTATACCTGAATTGCCCCGGGATTGTGGCGCACGCGATCGGATTGTGGCACATCGGCGCCGGCATGCGCGCGACGGAAATCGGGGGGCGTGGCCGAACGAAAACCCGACGTATTCGGAAAAACCGCCGCGTTTAAAAACCGAAAAAGTGTCGCTTGGGGAGCGCTTACCTTCACCTGGTCCGAGGTGGTGCATTCCGGCGCGATGAGATGACTTTCAGCCTGGTGGACGGCGGAGGAACAACCTTCATAAATCCCGTCCGGACCCGAATCCTGTGCAGAGAACGCGCCGCTGGATCGCGAATGGGCGAGGTAAGTAAATCTGCCCCAATGGCTTTGTGAGGCATCCGTGGAACCACAACATCAGTGTAAAAGAGCCCTTAGGTTTTCTTATGCTACAAATATCCCAATTACTTGCAGCCTTTCCCCATGTCAGCCATGTGTCTTATCAGTAATTGCCATTAGAGCCCCCCACTTCACATAGTTGCCGCTGAATTATTTAATAGTCTTTTGCTCTTGGTGATTTAAAATGCATGCTGCATTATTGAGAGACACTCACTGCACATTTAGCAACTCAAGGAGCCGTCATGACACACATCCATAGACTGTTCTGTCCTTATATTCTTCCAGTTACAGGTTGTGGATTTATTTCTGAAACTCATTTATGGTGAGATAAGCACAAAGGTGTATTGAAAAAGAGGGTTGAAAAAAGTTTAAAAATCCCCCCAGGAAAGCAAAAGCAGAAGGTTTTCACTCAGGGTTTCACATCTGGATTAATATTGTCCTATCTGCAGGCAGCATGTTATAGAGCAGGAGGAGCTGAGCAAATTGTACATAGTCTCCTGTCTGCAGGCAGCATGTTATAGAGCAGGAGGAATTAAGCAGATTGTACAGAGGGTCCTTTCTGCAGCCAGCATGTTATAGAGAAGAAGGAGTTGAGGATATTGTACATAGTGGGGCAGATTTACTTACCTCGCCCATTTGCGATCCAGCGGCGCGTTCTCTGCACAGGATTCGGGTCCGGCCGGGATTTATGAAGGTAGTTCCTCCGCTGTCCACCAGGTGGCACGGCTGCGCTGAAAATCATCTCATCGCGCCGGAATGCACCACCTCGGACCAGGTGAAGGTAAGCGCTCCCCAAGCGACACTTTTTCGGTTTTTAAATGCGGCGGTTTTTCCGAATACGTCGGGTTTTCGTTCGGCCACGCCCCCCCATTTCCGTCGCGCGCATGCCGGCGCCGATGCGCCACAATCCGATCACGTGCGCCACAATCCCGGGGCAATTCAGGTACAATCGGCGCAAATCGGAAATATTCGGGTAACACGTCGGGAAAACGCGAATCGGGCCCTTAGTAAATGACCCCCATTGACTTCTATGGGTGTTTCCACATTGACTTGTATTTTCACTGATCCGTTGTCCATGGAAAAAATTATGAAACACGTCCTATTTGTTTCATAGCAATAGAAGTCTTTAAGTCCGCAAAAAACTGATGAAACATAAGTTTTTTTTCAAACCAAGTGTGATGTCATGTCATGTCTATAGCTCGTGTGTGGTAATGTAGCTTTGCAAATATAGAACACAGGTAAAAAAGATATTCCAGGTTTAAAGGAACAGTTCATAAAATGTCTGGAAATAAACATCACCTTTTGTATACAGAAAAAGAAAATGACAAGGCCAGTGACGCCACAAATCTATCATAAATTAGATGCCATAGGAACCTTGATAAATGGTCCCCCCTCTTATGAGCTGCAATGCCTGACATGGCCTAAAGAACACAAGTGGCGCTGTTTTCCTGAGTCTAAGCGAGATTTATGTGTCTGGAAAGCCTCAAAAGTGCCCTATATACAATATGCATTGTAAGCTCTTGCAAGCACATCTATTGTTTCATTGGGCCATGTTATTGTTCTGCAATGTCTTGTTTTGTATGTCTATGTACCACAAGATTTATACGAAAATATGGTGGTGCTTTAGAAATAATGTATTATTATTACAATTATTTTACTGCGTTTTATTTTGAGTTGGGACGTGGTAGATTCCATTTAGAGAACTTTCCAGATTGGTGATACCTATCCATTGGATAAGTGACAACATCAGATTACGGGGTCCAACACTTATGAGATGATTCTGGCAGCCTCTGTTATATGTGTAGTGGCCAACACTGGACACTGCAAACGAGCTGCTATTTACTACACAGAAAATGGAGTTGTACTTCAAAATCCATTCTTTGTGAACTTAAGACTGATGGAATCATATAATCAGTGGGGGCTTGAGAATGGGAACCCAATTAATGTGATATAGGTCACCCATGCTGTGAATCACTAACCTAGACCACCTATAGGTTCTGTATCTGTTATCTTTCTTGGAAAGGAGGGTTTAATTATTGACCAATTATAAGCTGCTCAGCTACCAGGGGAATCCTGCTGCCCCCGCACCATATGGGCCGACCCCGGTGGGGGAACAATGCAGATATAGTTAGACTTCCTTCTCCCAAAGTTTGTTCCATATTCCTCCCACTGTGGTTTTGTAAATTAGATTTATATATTAAAGGAAATCTACAATCAAAATCAAGCACAATAAACCAGGGACAATTACTCATAGATCCAGGCACTGTGACTGTGGTAATATTTGGCCTCTGTTCTTTTAAAATCAACTTTTAAAATTATGCTAATGATCCAGAAGGGCTCTGGAGGCATCACCAAAGCCTCTCTGTTCTACAGCTTCATAGGTTGTTACCATGTCTCCTCCTCTGCTCCCTCAGCACTTCCCCCCTCACTCTGCCTGCTGTAATCTCACACAATGAGAGGGGGTCTATCATGGAGGGTCTATAATAACACCAACTGTGACACAGGCTCCATGCACTGGTACAGTATATAGTGATAGATCTTCTCAGAGATTATTATTCTAATTATTGAGATGATTATTATTATTTTTTTAATTATTATTTTTATCATGGAGACGATCATCATTATTATTATTTTTATTTTTATAATAATAATAGTTGTCTCAATAATTACAATAATAATCTTTAAAAAGATCCCTCTCTATATACCAGTGCATGGAGCCTGTGTCACAATGTTACAGTAAAGCTCTAAGTTACATAAAATCCTCCCATTGACAACCACTAAGCCTAAAGCCTAATGGATAGAGGCTCTGTCCTGTATCTCTATGGCAGGAGGGAGTGTGGAGGTTGTGGTCAGAAATGTAATTAAAAAAATTTTTTTATTAAATAGAGACCTTGGGGTCATCTACTAAGGGCCCAAATCGCGTTTTTACATTGCGCTACCCGAATTTTTCAGTTTTGCGCCGATTCTCCCTGAATTGCCCCGGGTTTTTGGTGAATGCGATCGGATTGTGGCACATCGGCGCCGGCAGGCACGCGACGGAAATCGGGGGCGTGGCCGTCAGAAAACTCGGCGGATTCTGAAAAACTGCGGTATTTTTTTAAAAAAATGCTTGACGCGGGCTTACTTACACCCGTCCTGGCTTGGTGAACTTCAGTGCACTCCGACGGAATTCAGCGCAGCAGCGACACCTAGTGGACATCGGGGGAACTACCTTAGTGAATCGCTGGAAGACCCGAATCCTCCACAGAGAACGTGCCGCTGGGTCGCGAATGGACCGGGTAATTAAATCTGCCACCTTGTGTCTGGGGAATCCCTGGGAGATGAAGAGACCATATATGGACAGATGGTGATATGCACCTGATGACGTGGTCCCTGCTCTGCGCTAACCCGACACAGCCCTCAAAAGGATTCCCTGCCCGATGTCTGTAGAAGTCATCCAGTACCGCAAGTTCTGGCTTTGAAAGTATACTAGGTGGGTCACAGAGCCTGGACAGCCCCAGCCAGTGCGGGACCTGGAGGGAATATCGGGGAAAAACTCCCAGCTGCCCATGACGGCGGGACAGAGGTGAAAAACCGGGACTGTCCCGCCAAATCCGTGATGGTTGAGTGCTATGCATGAAATGTGTTTGTATGTATGTGTCTGTATTTCGACAAGGCGTGTAGGTGTATAGGGATATTTTTCACATAAGTGCGTGTATTTATCTGGCTGTATATAAATCTCAATCATGAGTTTGTATGACTCTGTACTTTCTTCAGAGTTTGCCTCAGTTTAGGCCTCTGGCACATGACCATAATTTTGGCCATGATCTGACCGCACCAGATCACCAGATCACAACAGAGGTCTCTGACACCGGATCACGGTGCAGTTGGCACTCTGTGTCTCACTGTACCGTGACCTGGCCAGTGCAGGGTGATGGGTAAGCATATCTCTCTCATAAGCTCTTCTGCAATTGGCCACATGCTAAGCCCGGGATCCAGACCAGGCGAGCACACGGTCATGTCGTAGGAACCTTACACTACTGTCATGGTAACTAACAGCATGCCAGCAGTGTGGACCCCTCACATAATAGGCACCAGCAGTACCTAGCAGACCCCAATGATTATAATAATGGGGTCTGTCTGGGCTCTGTTGTTTTGTATGTACAGTGGTTATATGCTCACTGGGGGAATATATCAAGATCAGCGTTTATCACGATGGCCTCATACCTCCTTACCCCAAGTGCAACATGTGCCTATTATATGACAAGGCCAAGGCCTGGCTGCCGTTGGCTCCATTAGGGGACTGGAGTTAATTGTAGAGCCAGAAAACTGACGTAAAAACTAGGAAATCCAGTCTCAGCCCTTGTCACTATTTTAAAATTCTGGGATGTAGGGGCCCACTTTTCATACAACCCAGGGTATATTGTACTCTTAATCCACCACTGCGAATTAACATAATTCTAAATGTTGATTTTAGAAGGAAGGAGGCCATGGATAACAAATATAAGAAGATTACCACAGTCCCGGTGCCTGGATCTATGAGTAAGTGTCCCTGGTTTATCATGATGGATTTTGAGGGTAGGTTTCCTGGTACAACTGACTTAGTATAGTATATATAGTATATTTGTGTTTCATATTGGGAGTCATATTCCGTGTTTAGTTGATTAGTTGATGCTCCTCATAAGGAGTCACATCATCGGCCTCCATTTCCACAATGCAGTCATCCGTCACTCGGACTATTTGTTCTGGATGTTCATATGCATATTTTTCATATTCTATGTAAATGCAATCAGAATCCACGTGACAGGGTTAAACCTGAAGAGACTTTTGTGACATTTAATGAGACCTGTGTCTTAATAGATCGGCACACTGCCCTTTCCTCCTATCTGAAAGGTATCCAGGCTTTGAAGCACTTATCTCTCGCCTGTACTTTCCTCCTGTCACTTAATGTTTATGAAGCTGCCTGTGACATTCACAGTGTGAATCATATCATGAAAAAGCAGGCGAGAGATTATTTCAGAAAAAAGATGATTATTGTGCTGCCAACAGAATAGTATATCACATTAGAAGGCATGGGCACCGCTGATTGGCTTTTATGGGTGAAATAAATCCGGTTTCAGAGCTAGGGACTGATATTCTGTAGACCTTTTAACTTCTTCCCATTAGTTCAAAGCAATTGAACTATCTGTCACATTACCCGTGTCATAGGACTACTATGGCATATAATATTTGGCACGTCTTCAGCTGATATATAAGATGGTATTATATGGTACATTTAGTATAGTTTAACTTAGATATAGCTCCATGTAAACTGTATCAGTTCTCTTTAGCAGGATGACTGTTACATTTCTATTAACAAGACAGTGAAAAGTTGTTGCTTTTACCATCCAGTCAAAGAAAAGTCTTAAGGATTCCCTAGATTTTAGCTCTAAATTCCAAAGAGATATGAAGATTGTTGCACCTGAAGGATCTCTAGTTTAGGCTACTTTTACACTGTTCTATGCTCGCCCCGGCCGTAGCCCAAGTGAGTATATAGCAGTGGGCTGGAGAGGAGGAGGGATGAGCACTGCTCACTCATCCCCGCTCCGTAGGGAGGGGCCCGGCTGTAAAATTGGGAAATGTTAGATCATGCTCTATCTGTGTCCTGTGCAAGTTAAGGCACGGTGAAACACGTGTGTGTGCACCGAACATCAATGGAGCGACCTAGCCATCTATGGGGACGTATACCAGGCCGCAAACTTGTGGCTGGAATACCTACCCACAACTGCAGTGTGAAAGGGGCTTTATTCTACCGATAGTCAGAGGTCAGCAGACTGGAATATGACCGGATGTGGAGCACGAAGGACTAGGACAAAATGACCATTGCTTTACTGGAGAAGGCAGCACTGGATTATAATATAATATTCATACAGCCCTTGGGCAGTCTTATCTACCCCTGGGAGAAGGGTGTGGCTGTGGAATAACAGAACAATACAGAACAATAAACAACATAAGCTAACACATAATTTAGTAGGCCACCCAGATCCAATGCCATCCTGCTGGTCTCCTCTGTAGTGATAAGTGGACCCTTTCAGGTTCAGGTACGCCGAGTTTGGGAAACCCTTTCAATAAACTTTTCAATAACTCTCTATTATTAGACACGTCTTTGCATGTACATGCATCCTTTGCCTCCTGTGAAAGTTTCAGTCTTTCCCTGTTCTCACCATGCTGCATATATACATAACATATCTCTGCTTCTCATTCCTTCAGTCCATTCTCATGGCCTCATTCTCTCACTGTCTGTTTCATTGAACGACGCAAGGAGAAAGGAGGGAGGAACAATGAGTCATTATTCTCCTACCGCAGCCCCTCCTATTCATCAGAGCTCAGGCATGTAAACAAAGAATAACTGAGAGTCTGCACACAGCACAAATGCAAGTATGCAGGTATGTATGTAGGTATGAATGCAAGTAGTCAGGTATGCTGAATCGCTTAATGACCATCCAGTGATTATTATAATTAAGGAAGTAAAGGCACATGGGCAACTTAAGTAAGAGAGTGGCTGACCCCTTAGCATCAGCATAGCATAGCAATCAGCATAGGCTATTGAAACCTGTTCCCAGGTTAAAAATGACATTAATGGTCACCGGAGTGATGAGGAAAGAGTATACATATCTTTATCTTGTCTGGAATCTGATATGTTAAGGTCCAGTTTAGGGCCAGATACAATTTTGAAGTCTCTTCTGGTATTTGACTAATATAAGAGATCTGTTCTTATTCATTTAAGAAATCATCCCACCATTTTTTTAATCCCTACACTTCACCCTGATTGCAATGCACACTCAGATGCAGATACTGTAGCTATATATGCTGGAAGGAAAGTATTATTACTCCTCTCTCTATATCTCTCTAAAATGTAGGTACTAATCAGTATACAGTTCAGAGGTTGAGGGACAGAACCCTGTCTAAACATCAGCAGTAACATGTTCATGCTTCTGCCTATGATGAGACTGCATGGTATAGTCTATGAGGCTGTCAGAATTTAAAGGGTTAACAACCACAATCAATGCTAGCATGGATCCAAGTTGTTAAATAGCAATGGACGGACTATTTTACCCCTGTGCTTCTGATCTGTGGGGGCCACACCACTGGGGTTCCAACAATCAGCAAGTTATCTCCTATCCCAGTGGTGGCAAACCTATGGCACGGGTGCCAGAGGTGGCACTTGGAGCACTCTCTGTTGGCACCCAGGCCATCACCCAGCACAGAGTTTCCAGACAGGACTCAAAACCTCCTCCCTGTCCCTGGTCACCCAGAATGTGCTGTAATCAGTGCTATTTTAAAGCTACACATCCTTAGCTGCCTATGACTACAGGAGGAGTAAGGAGGTGCAGAAAATACTGCGTTATTGTTGGAGCTCCTGCTCTGGGCCCCACAACTCTACCACGACAAAACAGGTAAAACATGTTACTGTTTAGATTGCCATGTGGGTTTGGTTGTAGTTTGGGCACTCAGTCTCTAAAAGGTTCACCATCACTGTCCTATCCTGTGCAGAAGGGATAACATGTTTTGACCAAAAAACCTGAAGGACTGAAGTCGTAAACCAACTTTAGTTCTAAGGTAACGGTGGACATGTCTGTAGGCCTTCAGGGATTGGCTTCTTGGCTACAGTTTCTCCCTTTTAGGGATGTTGGTTATGACAGTCCCATCCAATAGAAAGGCCCAGCAATTGTAATCTATATAGAATCTGCGGCATCTGGGCAATCTGGGCGGCACGGTGGCTGAGTAGGGCGGCACGGTGGCTGAGTGAGTAGCACTTCTGCCTTGCAGCACTGGGTCCTGGGTTCGAATGCTACTCAGGTCAACATCTGCAAAGAGTTTGTATGTTCTCTCCGTGTTTGCGTGGGTTTCCTCCGGGTACTCCGGTTTCCTCCCACACTCCAAAACATACTGTTAGGTTGTTTAGATTGTGAGCCCCATGGGGACAGGGACCAATTTGACATGCTTTGTGCAGCACTGCGTAATCTGTGTGCGCTATATAAATAAAGAATTATTATTATTTATTTATTAATCTGGTCAGTTTTTCTACTTGTTTTTTAAGGAATCTATTGAGTTATTATTCCTCCTTTCATCAGAATTTACTCCTTGTCCAAGACCTCTAATATCTTTATTTTCTCTTTTACTTTCAAGTGCCCTCTGTGGATACGAGCTAATAACCAGCCTGAGCATCTAGATTAGAATCACAAGTTTTCGGAGAGATACAAGATTGCTCAAGTTACTTAACATTTCTCTGCGCGCCTCCTGAAGACACTGGTATCGACCTCTAGGAATTAAGAGGGATTATTGAGAACATTGCCTGCTGTATCCACAAGTCTTTCCTGACACTTGAGTCATTGTGCTGTGTTATGAAACCAATGCCAATATTTTTCATGTTCTATTATTCCTGTTTTTTTAATCAAAACAACAATACCAATAGTTGTTTCTGACATTGAAACAGGTATTGGGTCATTAATATCATCGATAAAGAATTAGACCTAATTAATCTACATATCTATACATACAGAGATATGGACCTTAACATACAGCCAGTAGTTTTGGTTTGGTATTCAGGCTCACACCAGAAGGTAACAACCCCCTTCGTTACCAATGTGGGTGTTAACTCTTTAAATGCCCCCCGGCCAAGACGCTAGGGGCATTTGGATGCCAGGGAGGGGGGGTTGTCAAGATGAGCAAAATGGCGTTGGCAGAATTTACAGGGGGACACTGGTGACAGCACTTATCGGGAGTTTTACTGATGGGGGTCAGCACTGAGATTCAGGTACCCAAAGTACCCATTCAGGTACTTTGGCCGCAGGCCACTACTGGGTGTTTCACAGCCCGATGGTTGGGAACTGCTGATCTGAAATACAGATTTTTATGAAGAATTTCATATCTGATTTTGTTAATTTTTAATGATTTTGTTTTTAATTTTCCCTTGCCTATCCCTAAGCCAGGGGATGTATGACAGCACTAGCTAGTCCTCATTTTGAAAAATATGGAGTAGTTTCCAATGCTGTAGCCAAGTGTTCCCTGCGGTTTCAGTCCCTAGGCCCTTGTAAGACCCTTGTGCCTTGTGTGCCAACCCAACACTGTTTAACTCCTTAAAGCTCCTTGACGCACCTGTACATTATGAAGCTGTTAAGGATGTATGAAGAGGGTTCACGGGCTGAGCCTTCGTCGTTCATACACGGGGTTTGCTGCATATTGCAGCAAATACTCACCGCTAAAACCCTGTGCTAGCACTGGTCGCGAGTGTTAATCCTTTGATTGACATTGCAAAGCTGCTGACGGCATTTAAAAGATGGCCGGACTTCTTTGATTTGATCGTTGCTCCCATGATGTCATCGGAGAGCGGTAATCTGTTACTATACAAGACCAGAGGTTGTCTTGATTTAGCCCATCTATTACAACGTGCGAGTTCACCTTCTTCTTCCCCATGTGAGTGCTGATCTTGCGACACATTTCCTTTTTTAAATTCCACGGTTTGTCTGAATCCGTCGGGTTGTCCAACGGCCACGCCCCCCGATTTCTGTCACATGCAAGCCGGCGCCAATGCGCCACAATCCAATGGCGTGCGCCAAAAACCCGGGGCAATTCGGTGCAAAAAGGAAATATTCGGGAAACCCGCCAAAAGTGCGGCGTTAGGACCCTTAGCAATATGGTAAATTTAACCTACCATAATATCAGATAGTGTCTAAGACTTTGTAAACAGAAAAGGAACATAAATTGGGGGAACAGTGGTAGATGACGCTGAGGTTAACCCTCATTTGTACAACATGATTTATTTGTTCTCAAGACGAAAAATGTTCTTCGAAAATGAACTTTTAGATTTCAGGGTGTTCTGTGTAATAATTGAATTAACATCTTTGGAGTCTGACATTGTCTCTCTGATGATATGACCTTTACAAAACTAGTTTGTCGTTTCATCATTGATACGGAACAGTTTATTCATTTGACTCTAATTGCCGTATGTGACTAAGCCAAAAAGCTGTGGGCTTAAAAAGCTCATCGGGGTGTGTAAATGTTAGCTTAGCACCAGGAGCGCCACTGCCATCAATGACATTTTAAAGACTTGCAACTTTTAGGGTTTTTTTTAAAGTAATTTCAAACATGGCAATTTTTGTAGCAGATGATAGATTTGACCGGACGGGTATACCTTAGAGGCCAAGGGGAATCGGATCTTCGCCTACTTACCCAGCTAACACGATCAAGTCAACTTCGATGACCGTCTGTATATCTTCTGGAACCCTCTTTGATCTTCTGAATGAAGGGGCGCAGCACAAGCCACAGCACAGTACATTTTGTTGTGAATATCCATCTCTACTAACGACTGAAGTCTGTTTATCTAGCTGATCAATGGTGGTACCATGAGTCAGATCCCCATCTATAAACTATTTATCTTCAGCAATGAACAACCCTTTTAACATACCAACCCTGCACCAGAGTGCACCAACTTTTTTTTGGTGCACCTTTAACATCAGACACTGCTTGATAAATGTGGCGCATGTTCCGACTGTGCACAGGAGTGCACAAATTTGTGCCGTGGACACTTCTTATATACACGTGCAAGTTGTTTCCACTGCAAAGAATTTGCAAACTCAAACAGAAAACTGGAGTCAGACAATAAAACTGGGCCAAAGATCTAGTTCTTGCCTATTTCTTTAGCTGTCTCTATCCTTGGTTCTGTAGCTCACAGTACCACAAGCCTCATGAGATCTGAAAAACTGAAATATGAGAAATATGACACAAACAGAAAGCTTGGTGGTACTATATGTACTATAGAACTGAGGATAATGGAATCGGAAGTGACGCTCCCCCTGCAGCCTCTAAACTTGACTTATCTCAGGCAAAATATGACTCTTCTGTCCTCATTTTCAAATGGCTTTGTAGGAGATTTCTTATAGGAAAACTAGTGAGTTTTCACATAAGATGTAATTCTAGAAAGTACATTTCATAACTAGATGGAGCTAGCAGTTTAATGTTGTAAAATCTGGTTTCCCCCTTTGCCTCTTTGGGCCATATAATAATAATATGATAATCGTAATCATCATTTATATCCTGATTTGTAGCGCTCTACAAATCATAGGGGACATATACAAATAATAACAAGTAATAACATTGTCATATGGGACAAGGAGTGAGGGGCCTGCTCACAATGGCTTAGTCTTTGAGGATGAGGGGGTGACACAAGAGCTTACAGTCTATGAGGATGAGGGGGTGACACAAGAGCTTACAGTCTATGAGGAAGAGGGGTGACACATGAGCTTACAGTCTATGAGGATGAGGGGGTGACACAAGAGCTTACAGTCTATGAGGAAGAGGGGTGACACACGAGCTTACAGTCTATGAGGATGAGGGGGTGACACAAGAGCTTACAGTCTGTGAGGATGAGGGGGGGACACAAGAGCTTACAGTCTATGAGGATGAGGGGGGGACACAAGAGGTATAAGAGCTTACCATATAGGCGCACAGCTGTAGCTATGTCCTTACTTGTAAGTATAGGAAAGTACCATGGTAGGGGCATGGTTGGCATGTTGTATGTTTATCCTTCAACACTTCTACATTAGAAAGTTTTCTGCATTTGGATACATTGTAATTAGAGATGAGCGAACATGCTCGTCCGAGCTTGATGCTCGGTCGAGCATTAGCGTACTCGAAACTGCTCGTTGCTCGGACGAATACTTCGCCCGCTCGAGAAAATGGCAGCTCCCGCCGTTTTGCTTTTTGGCGGCCAGAAACAGAGCCAATCACAAGCCAGGAGACTCTGCACTCCACCCAGCATGACGTGGTACCCTTACACGTCGATAGCAGTGGTTGGCTGGCCAGATCAGGTGACCCTGGGATAGACTAGCCGCTGCCCGCGCTGCTCGGATCATTCTGTGTCTGGATGCCGCTAGGGAGAGAGCTGCTGCTGCTGGTCAGGGAAAGCGTTAGGGTGTTCTATTAGCTTACTGTTAGGCAGGAGTGATTCTCCAAGAACCCAACAGCCCTTCTTAGGGCTACAATAACGTTCTACTTTTTTTTTTTTTATTTGCATCTAGTACCATTTTGTGAGGAATTAGCAGGGGGACTTGCTACCGTTGTGTTTAGCTCTTAGTGGCACACATATCCACCTCAAACACCAAAGTGGGAAAATTTAGTAGGGGTTTGATTTCAATTAGGCACAGTCTGCCATTAACTTTTTTTTTTACGTTTATTTTGTTTAATAACTCAGTGTCATCTCATCTGGCATAGTAGTGTGCTTTGATACTTGGCTAGAAAATAGCCATAGGAGAATCCAAACAGCTTACTTACGCCTACAGTAGCGTTCTATATATTTGATTTCTGGTTGATCTGCTGGTGGCTGTACTTGCTGCAGTGCATGTACTAGGCAATTCTGAGCAATTTGTAGTGAGACTTGCGACCGCTGTGTTCTGCGCTTAGTGACGCACATATCCATAGCAAAGACCGAAGTGGGAAAATTTAGTAGGGGTTGGATTTCAATTAGGCACTAACTCAGTGTCATCTCATCTGGCATAGTAGTGTGCTTTGATACTTGGCTAGAAAATAGCCATAGGAGAATCCAAACAGCTTACTTACGCCTACAGTAGCGTTCTATATATTTGATTTCTGGTTGATCTGCTGGTGGCTGTACTTGCTGCAGTGCATGTACTAGCCAATTCTGAGCAATTTGTAGTGAGACTTGCGACCGCTGTGTTCTGCGCTTAGTGACGCACATATCCATAGCAAAGACCGAAGTGGGAAAATTTAGTAGGGGTTGGATTTCAATTAGGCACTAACTCAGTGTCATCTCATCTGGCATAGTAGTGTGCTTTGATACTTGGCTAGAAAATAGCCATAGGAGAATCCAAACAGCTTACTTACGCCTACAGTAGCGTTCTATATATTTGATTTCTGGTTGATCTGCTGGTGGCTGTACTTGCTGCAGTGCATGTACTAGCCAATTCTGAGCAATTTGTAGTGAGACTTGCGACCGCTGTGTTTTGCGCTTAGTGACGCACATATCCATAGCAAAGACCGAAGTGGGAAAATTTAGTAGGGGTTGGATTTCAATTAGGCACAGTCTGCCATTTGTCTTTTTTTATTTTACATTTATTTTGTTTAATAACTCAGTGTCATCTCATCTGGCATAGTAGTGTGCTTTCATACTTGGCTAGAAAATAGCCATAGCAATAGGATAGCATCGTTTGGTTTTAAAAACTCAAAAACACAAAAAAAAACAAAAAAACAAAAAAAAACAAAAAACACAAAAAAAAGTTAAAAAAAAATTAAAGTTATAACTCTCATTTTAAAAATGTTTAACCCGAGGGCTAGGGGTAGAGGACGAGGGCGGGGACGTGGGCGTCCAACTACTGCAGGGGTCAGAGGCCGTGGTCCTGGGCGGGGTGAGACACCACCTGCTTATGAGGGAGCAGGGGAACGCCGCAGAGCTACACTCCCTAGGTTCATGTCTGAAGTTACTGGGACTCGTGGTAGAGCACTGTTGAGGCCAGAACAGTGCGAACAGGTGATGTCGTGGATTGCTGACAATGCTTCGAGCAATTTGTCCACCAGTCAGTCTTCCACGCAGTCCACCCATGTCACCGAAATCGCCACTCCTCCAGCTCCTGCACCTCAGCCTCCTCCCCCCCAGTCTGCCCCCTCCCAGGAAAATTTGGCATTTGAACCGGCATACTCTGAGGAACTGTTTTCTGGACCCTTCCCACAGTCACAAACCACTTGTCCGGTTGCTGCTGAGCAATTTTCCGATGCCCAGGTTTTCCACCAGTCACAGTCTGTGGGTGATGATGACCTTCTTGACGTAGTGGAAGTGTGTAAAGAGGTGTCCGACGATGAGGAGACACGGTTGTCAGACAGTGGGGAAGTTGTTGTCAGGGCAGGAAGTCCGAGGGGGGAGCAGACTGAGGGATCGGAGGATGATGAGGTGACAGACCCAAGCTGGGTTGAGAGGCCGGGTGAACACAGTGCTTCTGAGACAGAGGAGAGTCCTCGACCAGAACAGGTTGGAAGAGGCAGTGGTGGGGCCAGACGGAGAGGCAGGGCCAGAGCTGGTGCATCAGCGCCAAATGTGTCAACTAGTGAAGCTCCCGTGGTGAGGGCTCTTGCGGCGAGGGCTAGATCTTCAGAAGTCTGGAGGTTCTTTAAGGAAACACCGGATGACCGACGGACTGTGGTGTGCAACATTTGCCAAACCAGGCTCAGCAGGGGTTCCACCACTACTAGCTTAACTACCACCAGTATGCGCAGGCATATGAATGCTAAACACCCCACTCAGTGGCAACAAGCCCGTTCACCTCCGGCCGTGCACACCACTGCTCCTTCCCCTGTGTCAGCTGATAGTCAGCCCCCTGCCCAGGACCCTGCCACAAAAACCCCATCGTCGCCTCCACGATCCTCCACAGCATCCACCAGCGTTCAGCTCTCCATACCCCAGACGCTGGAGCGGAAACGCAAATATAGTGCAACCCACCCGCACGCCCAAGCCCTTAATGTGCACATCTCCAGATTGCTTAGCCTGGAGATGCTGCCCTATAGGCTAGTAGAGACCGAGGCCTTTCGCAACCTCATGGCGTCGGCCGCCCCTCGGTATTCGGTCCCCAGCCGCCACTACTTTTCCCGATGTGCCGTCCCAGCCCTGCACCAGCATGTGTCAGACAACATCACCCGTGCCCTGACCAACGCCGTTTCTGACAAGGTCCACCTGACCACGGACACGTGGACGAGTGCTGCCGGGCAGGGCCACTATATATCGCTGACGGCACATTGGGTTAACTTGGTGGAGGCTGGGACCGAGTCTGACCCTGGGGCTGGTCATATACTGCCGACGCCGAGGATTGCGGGGCCTACCTCGGTCCAGGTGTTTCAGGCCTACTATGCCTCCTCCTCCTCCCACCCCTCCTCCACCTCCTCCTCCGAACTACCATCCGTGGGCACGGCGCCATCAGTCGGTAGCTCTAGGCACAGCAGCAGTGCCGTCGCTAAGCGAGCCTAGGCGACAAAAGGCACACCGCCCAAGAGCTATTACAGGGCATCACGGCGCAGACTGATCTGTGGCTGGCACCGCTGAACCTGAAGCCAGGCATGGTTGTGTGTGACAACGGCCGTAACCTGGTGGCGGCTCTGCAACTCGGCAGACTGACACATGTGCCATGCCTGGCCCATGTGTTAAATCTGATAGTTCAGCGTTTCCTCAAGACATACCCCAATCTGTCAGATTTGCTCACGAAGGTGCGCCGCATCTGTGCGCATTTCAGGAAGTCCAGCACAGATGCTGCCACTCTCAGGGCAGCGCAGCGCCGCCTCCAACTGCCCGCTCACCGACTGTTGTGCGACGTGCCCACGAGGTGGAATTCAACACTGACCATGTTATCCAGAGTTTACCAGCAGCGCAGAGCGATTGTAGACTGCCAGATGTCAACTTCCACCAGAAGTGGTAGTCAGGTCAGTCAGCTTCCTCAAGTCTACAATGAGGAGTGGACGTGGATGTCTGATATCTGTCAGGTGCTGAGTAACTTTGAGGAGTCAACACAGATGGTCAGTGGCGATGCCGCCATCATCAGCCTCACCATCCCGCTGCTTGGCCTGTTGAAAAACTCTCTGATCAGCATGAAGTCGGAAGCTTTGCGCTCGTCACAAGAGACGGGGGAAGAAGATTCCCTTGTTGATAGCCAAAGCACCCTCAGGTCTGTTTCTCAGCGCATATCGGAGGAGGTGGAGGTGGAGGAGGATGAGGAGGAAGAGGAGGAGAATGTTGGCGAGACACAAGAGGGGACCATTGTTGAGTCCTTCACTGTTCAGCGTGTATGGGCAGAAGAAGAGGAGTTGGAGGAGTTGGAGGAGGAGGAAATGGACAGTCAGGCCAGTGAGGGGAGTGAATTCTTACGCGTTGGTACTCTGGCGCATATGGCAGATTTCATGCTAGGCTGCCTATCCCGTGACCCTCGCGTTCAAAGAATTTATTCCAGCACCGATTACTGGGTGTTCATTCTCCTGGACCCACGGTACAAGCAAAATCTTTCCACTCTCATCCCTGCAGAGGAAAGGAGTGTGAGAATGCATGAATACCAGCAGGCCCTGGTGCACAAGCTGAAACAGTATTTCCCTTCTGACAGCGCTAGCGGCAGAGTGCGTAGTTCTGCGGGACAAGTAGCGAGGGAGAGTAGGCGAGCAGGCAGCTTGTCCAGCACTGGCAAGGGTACGCTTTACAAGGCTTTTGCCAGCTTTATGTCACCCCAGCAAGACACTGTCACCTGTCCCCAGTCTCGGCAGAGTAGGGCTGATCTTTACAGAAAGATGGTGAGGGAGTACGTAGCTGACCATACCATCGTCCTAAATGATCACACAGCTCCCTACAACTACTGGGTTTCAAAGCTGGACATGTGGCACGAACTGGCGCTGTACGCCTTGGAGGTTCTTGCCTGCCCTGCCGCTAGCGTCTTGTCCGAGCGGGTTTTCAGTGCAGCTGGTGGCATCATCACAGATAAGCGTACACGCCTGTCGACTGACAGCGCTGACAGGCTGACGCTTATTAAAATGAATAAAGGCTGGATTTCTCAGAATTTCCAATCTCCACCAGGTGAAGGAAGCTCAACCTGAATAATTGATCCACTCCTCCTCCTCCTCATTTTCCTCCTTCTCCTCCTCTTTGTACAGTAAAGCAGAGGAAACTGGCTATTTTTTGACAGGGCCCACTGGCTCTTGCTATAGTACTTTATGCATTTAATTTTTCTGGAGGGCCACCTACCCGGTCCTCTGTTTGAAACAATTTTTGTGAGTGCCACATACAGGCACTCGATCTATTCCATTTTTCTGGAGGGCCACCTACCCGGTCCTCTGTTTTAAAAAATTTTTGGGACTGCCACATACAGGCACTCAATCTATTCCATTTTACTGGAGGGCCACCTACCTGCTCCTCTGGTTTGAAAAATTTTTGGGACTGCCACATACAGGCACTCAATCTATTCCATTTTTCTGGAGGGACACCTACCTGCTCCTCTGGTTTGAAAACTTTTTGGGACTGCCACATACAGGCACTCAATCTATTCCATTTTACTGGAGGGCCACCTACCTGCTCCTCTGGTTTGAAACATTTTTGGGACTGCCACATACAGGCACTCAATCTATTCCATTTTTCTGGAGGGACACCTACCTGCTCCTCTGGTTTGAAAACTTTTTGGGACTGCCACATACAGGCACTCAATCTATTCCATTTTTCTGGAGGGCCACCTACCTGCTCCTCTGGTTTGAAAACTTTTTGGGACTGCCACATACATGCACTCAATCTATTCCATTTTTCTGGAGGGACACCTACCTGCTCCTCTGGTTTGAAAACTTTTTGGGACTGCCACATACAGGCACTATCCAAATTAAATTGTCTCCATAGCAGCCTCCACACGTTGTCTCCATTGCTACCTCCAAAAGTCGTCCATATAGCTGCCTCCATACATCCTCCCCTTATCAAACGAGGTGTGTCAGGCAGAAATTTGGGTTGTTTTCATGGATTCCACATCAAAGTTGTTAACTTTGTCGCCACCCTGCTGTGTTATCCACAAAATATACTGGCAAACTTTTATGATTAACCGATATTATTTCAGCGCTTCTTGCGCAGCTGTTTACATTCCGCTCACCCGCCATATCCCAAACTTATAAGAACGCTACTACACTTGATCTTATACAAAAGGTTCTTAGAAGTGCTGTTTGGGGAGTAGCCTAGAGACAGGGGCTTGGATTGGCGAAAGCTCGCCTGGCTGCAGAGCGCCAGCTCCATCCCAAGATCCAACTAACATAGTTTTAACTGCAGCACCTTTAATCTACTACTAGTTCACTGCCTCCATAATAATAATAATAATAATCTTTATTTATATAGCGTCATCATATTCTGTAGCGCTTTACAAATCATAGGAAACAAATACAAATGTAATGTAACAGAGCACAACATTTGTATGGAACAACAGGAGTGAGGTCCCTGCTCGCCAGAGCTTACGGTTTATGAAGATGATGGGGTAACACGAGGTAAAAGAATATTTAATGGTCAAGCCATTCTTCTTAGGGAATAGAACAAAATATAATAAATGGAATTGCTGTCGCTTGAACCACTCAGCCGTCATCTTATATACCAGGTCCAGGGTGAATGGGACTGCAGAGAAGTCTGGTGCCTGTTGGTTGCTGGATAACAGATGGGAGGACGACACAGGACGGGTTAGTAGAAGAGTTAAAACTTCATGCAGTTAATGAGTGTTATAGGCTTGCCTAAAGAAATGGGTTTTAAGACCACGTTTGAAACTTTGGAGGTTAGGTATTAGTCTGATAGTCCGGGGCAGAGCATTCCATAGAATTGGTGCAGCTCTAGAGAAGTCTTGGAGACGCGAGTGGGAGGTCCGCACTAGGGTAGAGGTTAATCTAAGATCACTGGCGGATCTAAGAGCACGGGTTGGGCGATAGACTGAGATAAGAGAGGAGAGGTAGGGGGGTGCAGCATTATACAGAGCTTTATGGATGAGGGTTATTATTATTTTAAGCTGTATTCGAAAGGAGACTGGCAGCCAGTGCAGCGACTGGCATGAACTGTAAGCATACATGGTCCCCTTATCAAACTAGCTGTGTCAGGCAGAATTTTGGGTTGTTTTCATGGCTTCCACAACAAACTTGTTAACTTTGTCGCCACCCTGCTGTGTAATCCACAAAAAATACTGGCAAACTTTTATCATTTACCGATATTATTTCAGCGCTTCTTGCGCAGCTGTTTACATTCCCCTCACCCGCCATATCCTAAACTTATAAGAACGCTACTACACTTGATCTTATACAAAAGGTTCTTAGAAGTGCTGTTTGGGGAGTAGCCTATAGACAGGGGCTTGGATTGGCGAAAGCTCGCCTGGCAGCGGAGCGCCAGCTCCATGCCAAGATCCAACTAACATAGTTTTAACTGCAGCACCTTTAATCTACTACTAGTTCACTGCCTCCATACATGGTCCCCTTATCAAACGAGCTGTGTCAGGCAGAATTTTGGGTTGTTTTCATGGCTTCCATGTTAACTTTGTCGCCACCCTGCTGTGTAATCCACAAAATATACTGGCAAACTTTTATCATGTTCCGTTATTATTTGAGCGCTTCTTGCTCACCTCCTTTGGTTCCTCTCTGCCACCCATTGGTTTGAAGCCTGAGTCCATTTAGGGTATGTCGCCATGACACTCTCTAGCCTGCTGCCGCTGCCTCTGCATGCCGTCCCCTATAGTGTCAGGGTCAATTATTGGATGTTTTAGATGCTATCTAGCTTCATTCTGTCACTCTGTCATGGCCATGCTGTTGCCCATAATTTTGGCATAATGTTGCGATTATGCAGCCTCAGAGGCATCCATGCATGCTGCCCCTGCTGTTTCCTGTCCATTTCCGTGGTGTTTCCATCCTTTTCTGAGGTTCCCAGGTGTTTGGCCAAGCTTCCCTGTGCAGAGCCTTGGTCCCCTTGAAAAATGCTCGAGTCTCCCATTGACTTCAATGGGGCTCGTTATTCGAGACGAGCACTCGAGCATCGGGAAAAGTTTGTCTCGAATAACGAGTACCCGAGCATTTTAGTGTTCGCTCATCTCTAATTGTAATGTGAAATAGTAACACAATCTTTGAATATAAGTGAATGCATATTCTAGAGCCCCCATCATTTCTTAATATAACACAGTCAGGCGTGAAGATGGGTTCATTTACATTATGCCCAATGATGCAAATATCTGACTGTATCCTGGTGTAAATTAATTGAGGGCAGTAGGTGAAGAGCTTCCCTCTGTGCCCTCCAGACTTACCCTGAGGGGAGTGTGGTAGAAAATAGCTAGAGCCACTGGGAAATTAGGCTAGTAAAAAAATGTCAAAATCTCATGTCACAAACCAGCATCTGCCGGGGATATTTCCCTTCCCTTGTTAATGAATGGTTATTTTTTTTAGCATCCGATTAGGAAGTGGCGCTATATAGGAAGATATTGTAATGGAAGTTAGGAGAGAACACGTCTGGAGAGTCTGGAGATATCACGCCTGGCAGCTTATATATACTGGATGGAGAATACTATATGTTCTGCACCAGATACTATCTGCATTAAGATCTATAGGGAACTGATAAAAGAATATGGTGAATTCATGAATATTTTATTAATAGACAGAAGTTTCATAGAATTATAGGCTGCAATAATTACTCCTACTGACCAATGTATGGAGCTTTACAGTGAATCAACATGTCGTTTGTAGTTTCCCACTTTTGGGGACACTATTAGTGAAGGTGCACAATTGGGAGCATTATTATGATTGGAACTCTTATGGAGTAAGAGGCAATTTAGGAGGAATAGTTACGTAATGTCCCGGTGGACGGGTCATCACTAAATTGATGTGATGTTTGTGTTATGTTGAAACACTTGCTATCTTCTCTGCAGAATCCCAGGCTGGTTATTGGTTAGGGGCTCAGTATGCTGTCCGGAGACAGGACAAAGTCAGTTTCTTTCATGAGATTTTAGTGTGTCTGCATCTCTGCATCTAGATTGCTGCTCAAGCAGCAGAGCTAATCTGGCTCCCATTTCCAGCCTGTGATGCCAAGGCCAATGCTAAATGCCTCTTTCACAAAGGATTCATTAGCCCCAGCCAACCAATCCACCACCTTGTGTGTGCCTGCAGGATGGACTGTTTACAGCCTGTTACCTGCTGATGTCCTGGTCTTTGTGCCATTTAAGAAACTGTGAGTTTTGGCCAGGGATTCGTTAACAAACATGCCCCATAAGTGCCCCAGGGGGATCCCTTATTTATATTGCGGCCCTCTTCTTCTTGCATCTCCCTGCTGGCCCTGATGGGTGTGGACATGGCCTGTTCTCTTGGAGCAAGGCACTGTGAAAATTTGGGAGCTAGGTTGCCACTACAGCCCGCAACTCTGGAGTTCACCTTCTTCCTTCTTTTTAAGTTACATCCCGTGCTCAGTCTGAATTGTCCAACGCCCCCCCCCCCCCCGATTTCTGTCACATGAAAGCCAGCACAGCTGCGCCACAATCCGATCACATGTGACACAATCCCCTGTTAAATAGTTAAATACCTGTCACAATCGGGCAATCCCCGAAAACATCGGAAAGTCCAACAGAAATGCGATCCGCAAAACCTTTGTAAATAAGCCCCAGGTGCATGGCTCGATATATCCCTGGACATGTGATGTCACACAGGTGCAAGGCTCGTTATATCCCTGGTCATGTAATGTCACAGAGGTGAACAGCTCGTTATATGCCCGATCATGTGATGCCACACAGGTGCACAGCTCGTTATATCCCTGGTCATGTGATGTCACACAGGTGCACGGCTCATTATATCTCTAATCATGTGATGTCACACAGGTGCATGGCTCGATATATCCCTGGTCATGGGATGTCACACAGGTGCACAGCTCATTATATCTTTGGTCATGTGATGTCCCACAGGTGTACGGTTCATTATATCTCTGGTCATGTGATATCAAACAGGTACACGGCTCATTATATCCCTGGTCATGTGGTGTCACACAAGTGCACGGCTCATTATATCTCTGGTAATGTGATGTCACACAGGTGCACAGCATGTTAAATCCCTGGTCATGTGAGGTCACACAGGTACACAGCTCACTATATACCTGGTCATCTGATGTCACACAGGTGCAAGGCTTATTATATCACAAAGAGTAATGTGATAGCTGTGGGATATAACGAGCATGTGCACCTGTGTGACATCACATGACCAAGGACCTTTGTTTTATCTGCAGAATGAAACTACCTATATAATGACAACAAGTGGAGATCTAGAAAACTGTGACCAATTAAAACAGAAAGTATATCGGAAATAGAAGTTTGTCACTCAAAGGACAATATTTATTTAATGAAATGGGAACCCCCCCTTTATGTAATTTATGTATTCAGTCTTAGGAGAGATTTGACAACATTCAGAACCACTTATCATCACAGACTTGGACTATTGGACTTTTATGTTATTTTCCTTAAAGGACATCTACCAACAGGATGAAGTATTATAAACAAGGTCTGCTCTTCTTATAGCTTCTTATGTCCTGGTTTTTACAAAAAAAGCTTTTAATATTATACAAATGAGCCTAGGAGACTCCAGACTCCATAGAGGTAAATGGAGCCTGGAGCCCCTCAGGATTATTTGCATAATTTTTTTGGCCTTTTATTCATAAAAACAAGGGGATAAGAAGCTAAAAGGAGAGCAGATCCTGCCAGAGGGGGCACACATCAGCAAAGGACATCTACCACCAGGATGAAGGATTGTAAACCAAGCGAACTAATATACTGGTGTGCGCCCCCTCTGGCAGGATCTGCTCTTCACTTAGCTTTTTATGCCCTGGATTTCACAAAAAAAGGCTTAAAAAATTATGCAAATGGAGGGCTCCTTAGGTGTGAATGGAGCCTAGAGCCCCTCAGGCTCATTTGCATAATTCCTTTTTTTTTCTTTAAAACCAGGGCACAAGAGGATCAAAGAAGAGCGGATCCTGCCAGAGGGGGCACACACCAGTATGTCAGTGTACTTGGTTTACAATCCTTCATCCTGGTGGTAGATTTCCTTTAAGTATACCTTTCATTTCCTTATATAGCTAACCTGTAAGCACTTGATCTAAAACTTCGATGTGGTGGTAGGTACCAGCGGGTACATTGTGGAGTGCGGCGTGAACACCTACACTATATTAGACTATAAAGTGTGGAATATGGCCATTTCTATCGCTGCTCATTTTCTATTTATTGCAGTGTCTACAGGCAGCTATAAAGTTTAACAAGTGGATAATAAAAATGGAGATCCATTACAAGTCAGTCTACAGCATTGTGCTTGTAAGATTTCATTACCTTCCTTATCATGTAGCTGTTTCTATTCTACGATGACTAAAGATGAGCAAATCTATGTAATAGTTCGTAGATTCAACACGAATCTGACATTTTTCATGCACCACAGCGAGTTCTGAATCTTTACTGCTTCACATTAGGCAACATTTTTAAAATGTCGGCACCGGCAAGGGTTGGGCGAGGAAAAAAGAAAAAAATTGTAAAAAATTTACAAAACTTTAGGGACTAGAGGGAATTATACACAATTTCCAGGACAGTTGGACAAATACTGGTCCAAACCAAGTAGATTCAGACCCAAAATGAATCTTTTGAAAACTTTGTTGAATCGTCGGAGAAACAAATATTGAATGATTCTCTCATTTCTTCTGATGATTGTTACTATTTGTTACCAAATCAGGAGCATCAGAACCAGTTAATGTAATATACATATTTCCATATTTTTCGGACTATAAGGTGCACAAAAAATCCTTAGATTTTCTCAGAAATCAAAGGTGCGCCTTATAGTCCAGTGCGCCTTATATATGAACCGTACTTACAGACAACAGCTGCCTTGTACTGTGCACAGGTCTGCCACCTGCTGGTCATTCATCCTTATAATCAGGTGCGCCTTATAATCCGGTGCGCCTTATAGTCCGAAAAATACGGTAGACTTGTAGAGAAATGTAGGTTCTATTATGGACTTATCATTATACCAGGTCACATTCATCCAATATAAATATAAAATGTACAAAAAGATGCTTTAAATGTTTTGTAAGGTCTAAAAAACTTGTTTGTAAATAATCCGTTATTATCCGGTATTTGGGGTCCATGTTTTGGACACACTTGCACAAGCCGGAACAAAGATAGTTTCCCAATCCTGTCCTAGGTTGTCCAAAATAAAGTCTCATCTCAATAGAGGTCTTCCGTCTTAACCTCTTAAGGATCAGGCCCATTTGGGGGTTTTTTTGCGTTTACATTTTTCACCTCCCGTATTTCACCCCTTTTTGACCAGGCCTTAAAAGGCTTTAATGACGAGAGCATTTTTAACAAATTTCGGGAACTCTGAGGGACCGGGTAAGTAAATGTGCCCCAATATTTATAGTCCGGGGGTAAACGGGGCAACTATGGAGATGTTCTTTACAGTGAAGTGGGAGTTTTTAATTTTATTTTATTGCAAATTATTAATGTGTATTTTCAAATATTTATTAATATGTGATGTGTTTGTGTGTTTTAACTGCAGCCTGCGGACATCTTAAGACAGTGGATGGTCGGGATCATGTTAAAAATCCATAACTTTTGTTATTGTTCTGTGTGCCGATTTGTATGAGGGTTTGGTTTCTGGTTGGTTTCTAGTTGATAAGTTGTCCTGTCTAGTGACAGTATTTCATAGTCCATGCCATGCAGTAGGAAACTGGAAAAAAAATTCCAATCAAATTGTAAAAAAAGCAGATTTGCGCCGCTTTATGTGCACATCATTTTTACCGCTTTCCCTGTGCGCCATAATTACACCTCTCATGTGTGGTCAGTATGCTAAAAATTTATATAGTTTTACTAGATTTTAAAATTTTACAAAATAAAAATTCTCATCATTTTGACCTACTTTTTCATACTTTGCTGTAAAAACCTGTGATTTTAATGCTATAAATTTGGGGACTGTATTGCTTTTTTATCACTTTTAATTCGAAATTTTATGTGGGTGCTAAAGTAATGTCATATGTCACCCCTTTAAATAAGAAAACAGGAAAACCTTTTTTAATGAGTATCTCATATTCCAAGGTTGCTATGTAAAATAGCTCTCCTCCAGGAAGAAGAGAACTGACTCCCTAGTGCCACCTATTGGTGGCCATTGGAAGAGCTAACTCGTTACAGACTCAGCTAAGTCAGACATAGCCAATGCTTTTTAGCCCAAATTAATTTCCCTATAAATTGATCTCATGCATTGCGCCTACCCTGACATGACGGATACTAGAAGCAATCATTCCAAGCATATAAATAAAAAATTGTGGCAGATGGTTATTGATAACATTCATGAATATTTTAGGAGATAATTTCTCTGTACTTTCTTGTTATAATAAATGGCCTCAGTCTCATCTGCAATATGGGGCGGTGAAATATGTAATCTTAATAAATATTGGACTCTGATCTCTCCCTGACCGTAACAGTATGAGGAGACTTTTTAGCACCTGTGATTTTATATTAGAAAATGTAAAGTGTGTTATATTTCTCATGACCCTAAGTGCTCTATAAAACATCAGCTTTCAAGTTCAAGCTATCACAACTTTAGTGAGAATTCTCTAACAAGGCCATATTACTAGATTCCCTTGCAAATAGGATCTTTCTATAACAGGTAAAAGTACCAGGAACTTAGGGTGAGGTCACACGTACTGCTACCGCTACATTTACAAATGCAGCGCTAGGCTACTGGGCCGGGCCTCGGCCTAATCGTGTATGCTTTTCTATGGAAATGCAAGCAATGAGTGACCAGAACCGGGTGTCTTGCATTGTTTTTATGCAATCGGGCCAAGGCCCGCCCCATACCCTAGCGCTGCGTTTACAGTACGTGTGACCGCACCCTTAGAATCCCTTCTTGTCTCTATAAATCCATCCACATACTGCAGGATCCGATAAAATTGTTGGGAAAGCTGCAAGAAGTAAGTGGATGATTTTTACGATAATATCCAATTTTGGACTACCGGTAATTAAAAGATCTTATACTTTTTTTAGAAAGGGCCGGTGCCAGATTTCTTAATATGAAAATTTTAATTTATGTAATCTAATTATATACAAATAAATACAAAGATAATGCAAAATCAGACCTACAGACGTCTGTATATAAAAGTTTGGTCTTTATAACAAAAAACAACTGGTTTAAAATAAAGTTAAAAAAAAAAAAAAATGGTTTAAGGATAAGTATTTTACTTATATTGTGAGGTATAAGAGAAAAATATTTTTATATAAAAACGTTCATATGCATATGGTAAAAAAGTGGATATCCAGGAGGTATCTTTTGCAACTGGCAGGATATAGGGCCCTATATCTGCAGTATATGTGGCTAAAAAAAAAAAAAATGGGATCGGCCCAATGATATGTTGCAATTAGCGTTATGTGGACAGGCACTCCGTATCGGAGGATAATACACCAATTTCACAAACCAACAATTTTCTCTTTTCCCTTTTCTGGTGTTTAAGGGTTAAGGTGGTAGCACATAAGAACGGTTTTATAAGTCTGATAAGTGCCACTAAACATTTTTTCCATTTCTTTAGAAAGGAGCTGGGGAATTGGACTTTTTCAAGCTGATTGTCCAATTCAGAATACCCAATTCTGGACCAAATAGAAGGTCCCCTGAGAAGTACAGGAATTTGACTTTGCAAAGGCTGATTATTAAAATATATTAAAATACATAAATTTGGGGCCAAACAGGTGACCCCCTATACCAGTGATGGCGAACCTTTTAGTGACTGAGAGCCCAAACTGCAACCCTAAACCCTCATTTATCGCGAGGTGCCAACCAAAAATTAAAGCAGTAACTTATTGCTCCCTGTTCTTCAACAATGTTCAATCATACTGGCCTCCTGAGGACAGCAACACAGTAGAAAGAAGGAGGGAAATTTTGCATAATTGTAGCTTCTTTCCAGTGTCATTCTGTACACAGAGAATCATGGGGCCAGCAGGAGGTCCTCCAAAGGTAATCTCCCTCTTCCTACATTCCCAAGAAGCCAAGTAAGTCACTTTAAAATATCAATGAAAGCAGCATCTTTGCATCCAAGTTGCTTGGAACTGCAGGAAAATTCTTTGAGTCCTGTCTGGTGTGCTGGGGAGATGGCCGGGTGCCCACAGAAAGGGGCCGGGTGCCCACAGAAAGGGCCCGGAGTGCCGCCTCTGGCACCCGTGCCATAGGTTCGCCACCACTACCCTATACCATACTTTTTGAGAGCTGATAATTATGAAAATACTCAATTGTAGACCAAAGGTCTAGAATCCAAAGGGTAGAATCCCTTTCTATTTTCCCAACAATAGAAATAAAATAGAAGTAATAAAATCGAAACAAGCTCCAGAAATTGAACTTAATTATTTTCAGAATATCTCAATTTCGACCAAACAGGTGACCCTCGCTATCAAGTCTAAATGCGCTACACTTGACATTCCCTTAGTCATATGTACATAGTTTAAAAAGAAGTTATAGGTATATTCCCACTGTACATGTTTATGGCTTTTCCTCTAGACCACCATCTGCTCATCTGGAAGCCCAGATTCTGGATCTAAATGAGCAAGTTTCAAGGCTGCGGGCAATTGATAATATGGAACGAAGTTTGCTGCTCCTGGAGCACAAACTCTCTGGGGAAGATGGGTGTGGGGAGGGAAGTATGGAGGTGCAGAGTGAGGGGGCAGCTAGTTAGGTAACATGTAGAAGGCGGGGTAGAGGGAAGAGTTGTAGGGAGTCTAGTCCTGATCTGGTGCACCCCAATAAGTTTGCCAGGCTGGCGGATGAAGGGGATATCAGCTCTGGGGTAGCAATGCTGCAGAAAGACGTGGCCGCTAGCAACCAGGGGAATGTCTGCTCCAGTAAGAAGGGTAATGGGAGCACAGGCAAGGTCAGACAGGTGCTGGTAGTGGGACATTCCATTATTAGGGGAACACACAGGGCAATCTGTCACAAAGACCGTGCATACTGAACAGTGTGTTGTGTGCCGGGTGCTCGGGTTCGGCATGTTGCGGATCGGGTTGACGGATTACTGGGAGGGGCTGGTGAGGAACCAGTGGTCATGGTCCACATTGGCACTAATGACAAAGTAAGAGGTAGGTGGAAGGTCCTTAAAAATGATTTCAGAGATTTAGGCCATAAGCTCAGGGCAAGGACCTCAAAGGTAGTTTTCTCCGAAATACTGCCTGTACCACGTGCCACACCAGAAAGGCAGCGGGAGATCAAGGAGGTAAATAAGTGGCTCAAAAGTTGGTGTAGGAAGGAGGGTTTTGGGTTCATGGAGAACTGGACTGACTTTTCTGTTGGCTACAGGCTCTACAGTAGGGATGGGCTGCACCTCAATGGGGAGGGGGCCGCTGTTTTACGGGAAAAAGTGGCTAGAAGGTTGGAGGAGTGTTTAAACTAGAGACCTGGGGGGAGGGCAACTACACTTGTGCAGGGCAAATAGACAGTGTACATAGAGAGCTGGGAAAAGTCATAGTCCATGGGGGAGGAAGGGGGGCTGGAATGAGATTGGGGAATAAGAACAAAAGGAATACGGACAGGGAAAACCATATAAAGTGTATGTACACAAATGCCAGAAGCCTCACAAACAAAATGGAGGAACTGGAACTCTTGATGTTGGAGCGGAAATATGATATAGTGGGTATCAGCGAGACATGGCTGGACAGTAGCTATGACTGGGCTGTTACTATAGATGGTTATAGTCTTTTTAGAAAGGATCGTATAAATAAAAAAGGTGGAGGGGTTTGTTTATATGTGAATTCTTGCCTCAAGCCCGTCCTGCGAGATGACATCAGTAACGCAAATGTGGAGTCCCTATGGGTTGAGATAAGAGGAGGGAAAAAGAATAATAAAATATTACTAGGGGTTTGTTATAAGGCTCCAAATATAATGGAGGCAGCAGAGGAAATGCTGATAAGTGAAATGGATGCGGCTTCAAAGCAAGGTGAAGTACTTATCATGGGGGACTTCAATTACCCAGATATTGACTGGGGGGCAGAAACCTGCAGATCCTTCAAAGGCAGCAGGTTCTTGTCAACAACAAAAGACAATTACCTGTCGCAACTAGTCCTGGAGCCAACAAGAGGGGGGGCACTGCTGGACCTTATCCTTAGCAACAGACCTGATAGGGTATCAAAACTACAGGTTGGGGGGAACCTGGGGAATAGTGATCATAATATCATTGATTTTGTATTACGCTTTACTAAGAGCGTTAGTGAAGGGGCAACCAACACTCTAAACTTCAGGAGGGCAAATTTTCAGCAACTAAGGGAAGACCTTAAAGGCATAGACTGGGATAATGTTCTCAAAGACAAAAGCCCCCCCAAAAAATTGGACTTTTTCTCATATATTCTGAAAAAGTCCTGTGAGAAACACATACCTTATGGGAAAAAGCATAAAAGGAACAAGAAAAACCCTATGTGGCTAACTAGTCTTGTAAGGAAAGCAATAAGCGAGAAAGATAAAGCGTTTAAGGTTCCAAAACCTTGAAGGTAGCGATGAGGCATTACAGGATCATAGAGAGAAAAATAAATCCTGTAAAAAGCAGATAAAGGCCGCAAAAATAGAGACTGAGAGAAATATTGCCAGGGAGAGCAAAAATAATCCCAAATTATTTTTCAAGTATATAAATGATAAGAAACTAAAAACAGAGAGTGTGGGTCCCCTTAGAAATAACATGGGGGTCATGGTGGAAGGAGATGAGGAAAGCGCCTTCTCAACTGTCTTTACCCAGGAAAATCCCCTGGTGGAAGACACAATGAGGAATAATGTTAATTCTTTTTATAATGTCAACAGTTTAACCCAGGAAGAGGTACGGCGCCGCCTCGCAACCACTAAGATAGATAAATCACCTGGGCCAGATGGCATACACCCCCGGGTTCTGCATGAATTATGTACGGTGATAGACAGACCGTTATTTTTAATATTTGAAGATTCACTGAGGACTGGTTATGTTCCACAGGAATGGCGCATAGCAAATGTGGTACCAATATACAAAAAAGGATCAAATAGCGATCCTGGAAACTACAGACCCGTAAGTCTAACTGCTGTGGTGGGGAAAATATTTGAGGGGTTTATTAGAGATGCTATCCTGGAGTATGTCACTGTGCACAACCTTATAACCCAGCGTCAGCATGGGTTTATGAGAGATCGGTCCTGTCAGACTAATCTGATTGGTTTCTACGAGGAGGTAAGTTCAAGACTGGATCTGGGGGACGCTGTGGATGTTGTATATCTGGACTTTTCAAAGGTATTTGACACCGTGCCACATAAAAGGTTGGTATATAAAATGAGACTGCTGGGAATAGGAGAAAATCTGTGTATTTGGGTAAGTAATTGGCTTAGTGATAGAAAACAGAGGGTGGTCATTAATGGCACATTCTCAGATTGGGTTGATGTTACCAGTGGAGTGCCACAGGGGTCAGTATTGGGGCCACTTCTTTTTAATATTTTTATTAATGACCTTGTAGTGGGTTTACACAGTCAAGTTTCAATATTTGCAGATGATACTAAGCTGTGTAAAGTAATAAATACTGAGGTCGATAGTTTAGCATTACAGAGGGATTTGTGGAAGCTTGAGGGATGTGCAGAGAAATGGTTGATGAGGTTTAATGTAGATAAATGTAAAGTTATGCACTTGGGCCATGGAAACAAAAAGCATAATTATGTTCTAAACGGTCAATTACTTAGTAAAACTGAAGCTGAAAAGGACTTGGGGGTATTGGTGGATGGTAAACTTAATTTTAGTGACCAGAGCCAGGAGGCTGCTGCTAAAGCAAATAAAATAATGGGATGCATCAAGAGAGGAATAGATTCTCATGATAAAGACATAGTTTTGTGTGGTCTGACTAGGGATACAAATCCCTAGTCAGACCACACATGGAATATTGTGTACAGTTTTGGGCACCAGTGTATAAAAAGGATATAGTAGAGCTGGAACGGGTGCAGAGGAGAGCAACCAGAATTATTAGGGGAATGGGGGAACTAGAATACACTGACAGATTACAAAATTTGGGATTATTCAGTTTAGAAAAAAGACGACTGAGGGGAGACCTCATTACAATGTACAAATACCTGAACGGACAGTACAAGGATCTCTCCAAAGATCTTTTTATACCTCAACCTGTGACCAGGACAAGGGGGCATCCTCTACGCCTAGAGGAGAAGAGGTTCTACCATCACCATAGACAAAGGTTCTTTACTGTAAGAGCAGTGAGACTGTGGAACTCTCTGCCGCAGGAGGTTGTTATGGAGGACTCTATGTACATGTTCAAGAGAGGCCTGGATGACTTTCTGGAGAGAAAAAATATCACGGGTTATGGGGATAAAACATTTATTTAATTCTTAAAGGTTGGACTTGATGGACTTGCGTCTCCTTCCAGCCTTATATACTATGATACTATGATAAAACCAGTCTCCAGAAAGAGGGTCCTACTTCCCTTCCGCGCTGATGAGGTGGGTTCTGGCTTCTGTATCCAGATAGAGAATGAATGAATGAATATCTACACATAGGAATCACAGACGCTGCTCAAACAGGGATCAGAGGGACACTAGAGAATCACTGTTTTCTGAAAGGGGAAATCCCTTTAATTTCAGTGCCCTAAACACAATGGAAGACTTTTATCAGGTGTAAGAGTTTTCTGGTGTAGCCCTGAAATAATGGCACCATTGGGATTTCCCCTTTATGCCACCTCCACGTCAAGTGGGTGTAGAGGAGTGGGCCGATGCGGGTTGTTCCTGCCCATACCTGTGCACTTGCTACAAGCAGCGACTGTATAGGATCGAACAGTCACCAGCAAGATCGCAATTCTACGCTAAGCCTGCCTGTACGCCACCTCTGACCTCCTGACCTTGTAGCACCAGAAGGTCAGGGTTTCAGGGCCAAAGTTTTGAGGGGATATTTATCATACACCGATGTTCAAAGTAGTCCTGGCAAATAAACCCATGTGCAATATTATTGTCTACATAAAAAAGTGGTGTGAAATTAATTTTACCGTGTCACCCTACTCACTACTACTTACCCTTCTCAATACTAGTGAGGGAAATGGGGCTTAGATCGTTTACAATGAACCTACTTGGTCAGCTCTGATTTGGAAACATCATTACAGAGTGATAGGGAGGGAAGCTGTAGACCTATAAGGATGCCTGGACCAGTTGTAGCTAATAGATCATCATGTAGATCATCAGAGTGGCCCATTTTATTCCCATTGTGGCCATTCCAGAGCGGACCACCAGGAATTTGCTCAGCTACATCTGTCTATGGCAGTGGCGTAACATGAAGCTCATGGGCCCCAGTGCAATGTCTGTTCCAGGCCCCTGACTACAACGTATGGTTTATAGTACTAGTCTTCTCATATGGTAAAATGACGAATGATGGGCCCCCTAAGCCGCTTGGGCCCAGGTGTGACCGCACCCTCTGCACCCCCTCAAGTCACGCCCCTGGTCTATGGCATTATATACTTTCAGATAATCAAAAAGTTTTCTAGCCTCTACGATACGATACGGTAAAACTTTAATAATCCCAAAAAATTGGAAATTATTTCTCATCACAGCACAGAAAAAACAACACGAAGACCTGACGCATTCATTTTAAAGAGATTCCTAGTCACCAGGAAAAGCTGATATCTGTTTAATCTCGTATTCTTAAAGAACTTTTAGTTACACTAATTAATTGGATTTAACGTGCAATGTACTATCGTTATGGTGTGAAGAGGAATAATTTATACGTTGACATATATAATGTTTTATTAACACGCACTGATCTGCAGTCTTTACTCCTTTACATCACTTTGCGGAGGAACCATCACCGTACAAATTCTTGTTTTCATGTAACGTATTGAGATACTTGTCGTTAACGTTAATGAGCACTGCAGAGGTCTCATCTTTCTTGGAGATGTAAGATGCCGAGTTGTGTAAAACCGGAGAATCCTTGATCACGGCTAAGCCTAAGTTAATGGGAATGAACTTATTCACGTCAATGTTACCCTATATTATAGGAGTCTATGTACACATCATATTATTCTACATATGCTTCATTGAAGCAGGATACTGTAACTGCATCAGAAGATGGATTATCCTTAGATCTTATAGTTTGCTCCTAGCAAGTATGCATTTTTAATGGCGTCCAGTGGTTACTGTTATCATGTAGCCATCTCTGACACAACAATATTTGACTAATGATCATATATAATAATATTACAGTAAAACCACTATACTACAACAAGCTGTAAAGTGTCCTGGCTTATAAGTCTACCTCTCCTGGTGGCCAGCATCTTATCCAAGGCCTCAGTGTCACTAGTTTCTTAAAAGAAATCTACTGTCAAAATCAAGTCTGATAAACCAAAATCTTTTTATATTTGTGATTCATGGCTTTCTTTCTTCTAAAATCAACGTTCAAAATTATGCTAATGAGCATGAAGGGCTCTGGGAGGGGTAACCAACTGTTACACTGTCTCCCCATTTCCACTGCTTCTTTGGCACCTCCCTTCTCCCTAATCTCACACAGTGGGCGGGGGAAGTGCCTGAGATTCTGCACGTATGGTCTCCTGAAACACCACCAGGAGACATTTCAGCTCATTAGCATAATTTGGAAATTTTGTGGGTGCTGTCCTTTGCATATCCATTGCATCTTTTGTCATGTTGTTGGACAAATGACAGATAAAAAGGGATGGAGCACAAAATATAGAATTAATACTCCTTCCATATATCTTCTGGTAGGAGAATCATACAGGGGAAGATGGGGATCGCTGTTATTTATACTATACATACAGATCAAACTTTAAGGAAATCTACCATTTAAATCACCCATGATAAACCAGGGACACTTACTCATAGATCCAGGCACCGTGACTGTGGTAATCTTCTTATATTTGCTATCCATGACCTACTACCTTCTAAAATCAACTTTTAACATTATGCTAATGAACCCGAAATGCTACTAGGGGGGTTACCAGAGCCTCTCCGTGCTGAAGATTCCCAGGGAAGGATATTGGGTAAAATTCAAAGGATATTTGGTAAACCCCAAAAATATATAATATCCTACACGACCAGGGCCCTAAAATAGAGCTGATTTTTTAAATACATTCATCCCTGCCATTCTCTGTCTCCGCAGCTGCTGTCATTTTGCAGAGATTTCCTTTCTTCTATGAAAGAAGTCATCATAATTCCTGCCGTCGCTCCATATAAATAATACTTTCATTTAGATTCTAACAAGCAGGAAAAAAAAACATTTTGTTGGTTTTCTTTTTCGGCCGGGGTTTAATTGATTCTGAAGTTTGCTCAGAATTTTGATCAGGCTAAATTGGCAGAAATATTGAGACAAGTTAATGCCTGGAAGATAAGAAGCTTATCCCCTTGGTACAAAACTTTTCTGTACACTACAGCTGTAATTCTCCGTGATTCTCACCCAGCCCTGTAGGAACATAATGATATTAACGTGATAACTTCTAGCATTTGCTCCTTTGCTCATATTCATTTTGATGTCTTCTTGAATTATTAATCCGCTTAAAATTTAGTTAAAGCTGAACATTCAGGAAAATGTGTACATTCTCAATCTTTTCACTTTGAAGGTTTTAGATATCTCTAAAATAGACCAAAAAAGGTAGAAATATTCACATTTACGTGGGTGGTTTTGCTGATATTCCTGGATTTAGTGACATTCCACAATGTTGCAGTTATGGGTACACCTATATAACCAAATGTACACTATTGCTATAAGTCATAAAAATTGGGGAGAAAACTACTTCACAAACAGTTCTAATTAAAATGCCATAGTTTCTGTATCTACAACATACGTTGCCTTCTTCTGCACCTTCCCTGTTCCATTTTTTTGCTGGTGCAAGATTCTGCAGTTTGGTTCTTCTGGTTGGAACCACATGTAGGAAATAGACGTTCTGTTGGAGGATGCTTAAGGGACAGATCAGCAGCCTCATTGAGCTGAGGGTGTGTTTAGGTGCCAACTGGAGTGATGGATGCTTTAACCAATCCGCTGCAGGGGCAGCATCAGGTCACTCCATTAATACCTGCTAGTTTTCTGCAACTGTGCCTGTCTTTCTGTGATATTTGGCCGTGATTTTGCTGATATTCTGACCTTTCGCCTAAACATTGACTACTCTTATGCCTTATGATTTTGTACCTTACCACCATCTTGGTTTTGATCTGTTTTGTTAGAAGTTGCTTTGTTATTTGTCTTGTGTCTCTTTGTCAGTCTTACTGCATTGTGCACATATGCAGAATAGGGCCACAGTCCAGTTGTTTCCTGATGTTTAGTGCAGGACACTGAAGCAGGCAAGGACAGAGGTTGCAGGAAGGGCAGAGCTCACATCCCTGTCTTCAAATAAATCCTGTGTAGTCTGAACTTGCAGTGATAATCTAGTAGTCTAGTTGTTTCTTAAGTATTGTGCATTAATCAGATGAATACAGTTCCATTCATTGCCTTCTCCCACAGTTCAACACCAATAACATGAATGGGGTGAGCTAAAACATACTGCGGGCGTTTTCAAAAAAATTGTAGACTTTTAACACCTTTAAATAATAGGGCTTATTTATTAAGGGTCATAGGACCGCATTTCATGCGACAGAAATGGGGGGGGGAGGGCTGTCTATAGATTGATCTGCCATAACAATAATGCTACTGCCCATTGAAGTGAATGACATTAATTATGTGAAAATGGCAGCTGTCAAGAGGCGAGACATGGATGGAACAGTTAGTTCCAGACGATGATTCGAAAGCAAGAAATTGGGCAAGGATTTGAGACACTTTAACAAGGGCCACATTACAAGAATGCCAGGCTGGCCATCAGGGATTCACTATAGAACAAAAACAGAAAACATAAAAAGTATAGGTTTATTGAAAACATTATTAAAAACCAGAAAATGTAGTAGTAAGGACCTACTGTACCAATAATGGTCCAAGGTTAGGTAACTTCTACATGAGGGTCAGGGCTATGGACCTGGGAGTAAAGGAGGCTGCATGTATAGTCCAATACATCACAGATACCCATGCTTGACCCTTTCTAGCACAAGAAACATCTATGGGCACATAATAATGATAACTGGACCAAAGAAGAAGGTGATGTGTTAAGGGTGTTTCATGGCAGTGATATTCCCTAATGGCATTGCCCCTTGTGGTAGGAAAAATATGACCAATGACTTGACTTCCAATCTCAATACAATTAGGCATCTGCAGAATATGCCCGGAAGACAAATCCATGTAAGACTTAAAGGTGTTAGCCACTTTTTTACATAAGTTGCCCACGCGCCTTTACTGCCTGAATAATAATCAGTGAACATTCATCAAGTGATTCTGCATTCCTGATACTTACTTTAGTGCTGTCACTCCAAGGTTTTTGTTTACATGTGAGGACTAATGAATAGCGGGGGGTGGCCTGCAGCAGGAGATTACGGCTCAACCTGCTCCCTCCTCTCATCCTTTGTCTGTCACTGAGATGGACAGAGGTGGGTGACCCGATTAGGATGGAATGAAGAAATGCAAAACAGGAAGTTGTGTATACATGCAGAGACATATATAATGGGAGAGATTTATTGAAAAGCAGTGGACCCCTTTAAGGGATCTGCCAAGAAAATGTTGGTACTAGTTGACTCAACGGTCTCAATGGGTCAGAGTTCTTTTGTAGATGCAAGAGTGATTATAATACTATGGATGCTAAATATGTCATAGTATAAATTGTATGTAATATGGATAATAATACCAAAAATACAGTGCAGTATGCACTGTAATATGTGTCTCTTTTCTGCTGCTAATATTATTATTATTATGATTTTTAAGCAGGGTCCTGACCTCATTTTTACCCCATTAACCACATAATACGACCTTCATCACTGTCTGGCTGGCTGCCGAGCTGGAGCAGATAGCTGACCTCGGGCTATGTTTTCACAGCTTAAAGTTGGAAATATCCTCCAAATTTACAGCTCAGCCTAATGCCCAGAATGCTGTACCTGAAGAAAATTCGGAAAAGTATGTAATAATGGAATCTAATTCCAAATGTAATGTTTTTGTGATGTTAATGAGCTCTCCATCACGTAGACATCTCGTTTCGAGCTTCAGTTCCTTTCACTAATGAATAAGACCTCACGAAATTTGGTAATACTACTGCACAGTATAGACTCCAAGGTTGGAGCAGTAACACGACATCACAAGTCTATGAGGCTTCTCTCACTGGTGCCACCATGCCGGCATTTTTTCAAGAGTATTTAGACCAGTATTTTTTTTACCAGTCCCTATAGAGGTTAAGGTAGTAAGTATTTTTGTGTCACATTCCCTATTGTGGCAGGTATTCTTAACTTGAATGTGGCGACTAGGGAACTAAAGAGAAAATATCTTTAAAAGATAAATTTTTTGAAAATATTCTCAAATATATGATTTTGTTCCAAAACGGGAGGTCATGGAAGCCTTATCCAGCCTCCTGGAGCCAATTTTCACATAGCATCTGTTCCAGTTTACAGCCTGGTAAATATGCCCTAATGTCATGATTCTTTGTCTTAACAGCTCAGCTTATTCTTTGGTGATACCAAATTTATATAGGTTTTATTGTGTTTTAATACATTTTCAAAAATTAAACGAATGTGTACAAAAAAAAAATAATAATTTTTGCCATCTTCTGAAGCTAATAACTTTTTCATACTTTGGCGCACAGAGCTGTGTGAGGTGTCATTTTTTGCGAAATGAGCCGACGTTTTCATTGCTACCATTTTGAGGTCTGTGCCACATATTGATCATTTTTTATTCCATTTTTTATGTTATGTAAAAAGGTGTAAAAGTTGCATTTCGGATATTTGGGCGCCATTTCCCGTCTCGGAGGTCACCGCCGGCCGTAACCGTTTCTATATATTTTGATAGATCGGGCGTTTTGGGACGCGGCGATACCTAATATGTCTGTGATTTTTACTGTTTATTATGTTTTATATCCGTTCTAGGGAAAGGGGGGTGATTTGAATTTTTAATATTTTATTAATTTTTTTTATTTTTTAAACTTTTTTTTTCTTTTTATTTTCACTATTTTTTAGACCATTTAGGGTACATTAACCCTAGATGGTCAGATCGTTCCTACCATATACTGCAATACTTCGGTATGGCAGTATATGGCATTTCTGCACACTATACATTACAATGAGCCACAGGCTCATTGTAATGGATATGCAGAAGCCATGTATCCTCGGGTTAAACAAAGACCCGAGGCTACCATGGCAACCGATCGCCGCCCCCCGATGACGTTCGGGGGCGCGGCGATCGTAACAAAGATGGCGGCGCCCGCGCGCTGGCGGCAACGGAGGGGTTAATAGCCGCAATCGGTGCAAGCACCAAAAGCGGTTATTAGCGGTGGGAGTTTTCTGCAATATGCAAAAAACCCCACCTTTGTATGAAGAGGATTCAGCCCGTGAGCCCTCTTCATACACTCCTTATACCTCTGCGCCGTAGCTCTAGGGCGCAGAGCGTTAAAGGGTTAATAACCACAGTATCGCTGTTCTTTATTGGCAAACTCGTCTAAGCTTATTGTCAAGGGTAGGATGATAGACACCAGGCCCTACAATGCTGACAAGCTGGGCTTCCATAACACCTATGCAGTGCCATCAGATGATTGCCTCCATGCCACACCACATTGATTTACTCATTCATGCAAAAGCTCCGACCGAGTATTGAGGGTACTTACTGTACTTACTTTTCATTTGGCCAACATTTCTGTGTATACAGTTGGTCTTATATAATATTGTAATTTTAGGGTTTTCCTTAGCTTACGTCATAATCATTGTTTTGTATTGAATTACTGAAGAAAAATGTTTTGTTGATAATATAATTTATTGAGAAGCACTTGTATACGATAAATGTAAATATGAGTATGTTTTTGAGCGTGTAAGTGACAAAACTTCTTCAGAAACTAGTACAGCCGATTAAGTTTGCATGGCTAAGCACCACATCTTGGTGTAATGTTCTGCGTCGGGCTGGTTGATTGGTTGATCTGCAGCTTCTCCCCTCTGGGAATGTGTGCATACAAGATCCTATGAGATTACTGGAGTGCTGCACCCACCAGCTTCTGGGACGATGCCCAGCCACTTCATATCTTCCTGCTTGTGTAGTTTTCAGGTGCCTGTATAACTTGTCTTTCTGTCTCCCGTTATATTCGGTTATAGTCTGCTGTGTTTTGCTGTGATCCTGACCTTTTGTCTGACATTTGACTATACACTTGCCTTAAGATTTTATACCTCACTGCCATTTTGGTTTTGGTTGTCTTTCTGTTCCGTGCACTTACAAGTGTAGGGATTGCCACCAAGTTGTTGCATTCGGTTAATTGCAGTGCCCACAAGCAGACAGGAACAGAGTTTGTGGGATGCCCAGGGCTTGCACTTCTCTCCTGTCTTGATATCGAGGAAATCAGGAAAATGTCCACTTCAAATAGATTGTTAAGCACTAATTTTGTATTTAACTTGCCTTTTGGGAAAGTTGATATTTTTCTTTAGACAATGAGCAAGGCAATAGATATTTCTAAACATTAAAAGTAAGCAAATCGGATCTCCATGAAGTTGTGTCTATATTCAGATTTGCTGCCTTTCTGCAGATGTCACTCGTCAGTATTGACAGCAATTAAGAAGCTAATAATTAAAAAGAGTGCGGATCTCATCAGTTGGTATCAGTGAGAGGCCATTAACCTGTAAATGAACCCAAAACAAAGAGTTACATCCCCATTTCTTAATTATCCGTAATTTCTCCCAAGAGATGGAAGGATCAGGATGCAGCAGCATGACCATGAAAAAATATGAAAACAAACAAGTGACGTTGTTCCCGATCCGCCAGTGACTTATTCAGCGTTCTGCAGAAAGAAACAGTCATTGCTTGCAAATGATTAGACAATACAGTGCTTACACATTGTCAATGCTGAATCCATGGATTGAGGGCCATGGATTTTTTTCCATGGATTGGAGGGCCTAAGCCTCCACCAAATGGCAAAATGATATACAATAAAGTATCAGACATATTTAAATCCAACATGCCCTATTCGTCCTTCCCCTGACTTTTTGGACACACCCCGCAGATCGGGGCAAACTAAAACTACAAATAGGAAAAATAACACAAAGAAAATGATAACCTTCCTATCATTCAAAAGAGCCAATCCTAAAATAAAATGTACCCCATACATGCATATACAATATATCTATTTAGGTGACGTTTTTAAATCAGATCATTTTTTAATAACCACTTAACCAATTTTCCATTTTCGTTACACAGATCCAGTACAAACATTACATTGCACAAACATCAGTGACACATTAGGAAAATCCAAACAATTACTAACAGACAAACACAAAAGGGAATACATGTGTTTTTCACCAATGGGGGAATTATTAAGATTAGCGCACAATGCCCCTTAATAAATGCCCCTCAGTGACCACACCTGTAATCAATAACATTTCTCCCTGAGACGAACCTGGATAGCAAGTTTTGCACATTTTTAGCAACATTTTTTTTTGTCACTGTGTAACATTTGTGCGGAAATCATCCTCTGTCCATAAAGTATGTCTCTGTGTTTCGTACTTTGGGTCAGGAAGGGATCGTCGACTAGTTGTCCCTTACTGCCTAAGATAATTAAAGCAACTAGGCCGGAATAGAAGGGAAGGGGGTTTAGTTTCAGGGCCACTGTCTGTGTCACCTGTCCGTACCCAGAGCCTGCATTACACGCTGAGTGTAAATTAAATGCCCTTTTTAATGTTACTGGAGAAGTAGAAAGATTTTTTTCTTTTTGGGAATGAGAATGGGAATCCTCTTTTTAAGTATGAGAATGTATAAGAAATGCACATCCCATGATACATCTACCGGTAGATAAAATCCTAGTTTATCCTCTAACTCTGCATCCATCTTCCATACTGTGCTGCTGATTACTACAGCATCCAGAGAGCATGGAGCAATTACTACTGTATGTGAAATAGAGAATCTGAGATCAATGATTCCCTGCCAGGTCTGCAGTGTGAACAAGGAGTGAACAGGAAACAAAATCCTCACAGCAATTCATTGTCTCATGAAAAGTCAAAGGGATAAATCCAGTAGGTGACCTGCTCTACTCAATATAAAGTAACCCCTGACACTGTGCCTGAACCCTAGCGTCAAAGGGAAAATACTGTGCAAATGAAAATTACATTTTATTGTAAGAATCTGTTTAAAGGGGTAGTCTGAAAAACATGGCTGCTTTCTTCATGAAACAGCACCACATCTGACAATGGGTAGTTTGTGCTATTTCACCTAAGCGCCCTTCCTTTCTTTACAGCTGAACTGCATTACCGCACCCAACCTATCGTCAGGTGTGGCGCTGTTATTGGAAGAAAGCAGCCATGTTTTTCAAATGCCGGACAACCCCTTTAATGAAAATCTACTATAAAATCAAGCATGATAAAAAGGTGCTATAACTGTCATAATCTTCTTGTATTTGTTATCCATGGCCTCCTTTCTTTTAAATTTTTTTTAACTTTTAAAATTATGCTAATGAGCTTGAAGGGCTTGTGGGAATGTGTGCTGAAACATCAGGCAGAGGGAAGAGGGAAGGGAGGGTGAGACATTCCTTATTTCTAATTTTTGGATATGATTGATCAGTAAACCATCAGCGAATAGGTTGGCAACTCTTTGCATTATTATTATTGTATTATTATTATTATTGTTATTATTGTATTATTATTATTATTTTTAGTGCTTGTTTATTCATTAGTATTACTGTCTTATACCCCTGTGTATAACTTTCTCATTAACAATTGATTACCCCTTCAGCTCCGCTCATTAACACATGAATTCCCGCAGAGCCTGATTAACATATAAATAACTAAAATCAGTTTTTCACTGTGTGCCTGTCTATATAATCAGATTTAGTTTTATATATATATAGATAGATAGATATATAGATATATATAAACATTGAAAAAAATAAAACAATTCAGCTGCACCAGTTAAGAAAAATCGGGTGCTCAACCTTCAGGTTTGTTAAATCCTTCTACATATAAAAATCAAAAAATGGTGGCACTCCCAGTTCAATGAAAATGGAAATAAAGAATTCCTTTTTCACTGAACTTGGAGTGCCACCATTTTTTGATTTTTATATATATAAACATTGATAGGAATTTTCTTTTGATTATGCATGTAAATATCTATCTTTAAAAATTGGTCCCTCCGGCACCACCTAGCCTTACCACTCATAAAGCCAGTTTTCTGCTCTGCACTAATTAGGAGAAAAAAACAAGTCTTCTTAAAAGTTGGCCATTGACTTCCCAAAAAGTGGCACTAGAGGCAGATTTCTCTTTTTTTTTGTCTAGGAAAGTTTATTTCCACATACACGTTTACAATTCTGCAGGTTCTCCTTATATCTATTGATGTGCGGATCCATAAAAGTTCAGGTCTGGCCAAGTACAACCAGAACCAAACTTGAAAATCCTGACAATCTCTTCCGTACACAAATATGAACCAAACCCCAAGCAACACCTGTGATTGTTGGTGGCACCGATCGCGGGTGTTCACTGTTTAAATACCCCCAGCAAAGTCAACGCCAGCATTTAAAGTTAAGCCAGCATTGCAGCGCGGCCATTTTGGTGAGGATCGCAGCACCCCCTTGCTGTGTCGCATCAATTTAAATGCCACCCGTGTCTTTCTTGCCACCATTTAAAATGTTAATGCCTGCGTCAAAATCGGAGGCATTACCAACTGTGCATTCAGTCATCCGCAAACCCAGACCCGAATTTCTGATGAAGTTTGGGTACGGGAGACCTGAACCACCAAAGTGCAGTACGGATCCAAACGATTTGGGTCTGCTCATCACTACTTATAATGTATAAACTTTTTAGATTGATCGAAAGTTGAACAGGTATTTCAACAAAATGTCTTCAACAGCTCCATTCATAAAATCAAATCTTATCTAAAGGCATATGAAACTCATTGAGGGGCCTTTTACTTTGGAGCCCTTTCTATAAGCCTAGTGGAGAACTGCTCAGTATAGGCAGCTCTGGTGGGCTTGTATTACACTGATGACTATTTATCTAAGGCAGCGGTGGCAAACCTATGGCACGGGTGCCAGATTTTGTGGCACACAGAGCCCTCACTATGGGCAACCACTTCATCATCCCAGCACAGAGTTCGCCAGACAGGACTCAAGGCCTCTAGCGGTCCCAGGCAGCCCAGGACCCTAGAAGAAAGCTACAATTATAATCCAAACGTCTTATTGGTGTCCTCAGATGTTTAAAATTGTGACAGAGCAGGGAGTAATAAGTTACTGCTTAAATTGTCACATTGGCACTTTGCCAAAATTATGTGGGTTTTTGGGCTCTCGGTGTCCAAAAGGTTTACCATCACTGATTTAAGGGGTCACCATGTAATATCATATGTCTCCAGTAGTGGTCACTGCAGCAGAAAGGCCGAGTCAGATGGGGGTTACCAGAAACGAGTTACATGTTGAAAGGGATTGTCACAGAGGAAGAAAATTCCCATAGTTCTAATTAAAAATTTCAGTGAATACTGAACATATTGGGCCGCATTTACTGAAGCCACTGCGCCAGTTTTCTGTAGGACTTTGTATTTAAGAAGTGTCTGCGCCACATATGTGTCACACGCAACTTATTTGTACTGCACTATACCCAGCGCACTTAAAGGGGCGTTCATGAATCAATTCATTAATCTGGTGCCCCCTGGACACTCCACAGGCAAACTGCAGATATTTTTGATAAATGTGGGCCACTGAAAACAAATTGTATTTATGTATTTTCTGTTAATTATCGTATGCCCCACTTTTGGTTAATGTAGCAGCAATTCCCACTTCATCCCTTCCAATACATATTTTATGATTGTCTAATTTCTATTTTTTCTTTCCAGCAGGTACGGGGTTCACAAATGAGGAGCATCCTATACAAAATCCAGTCCTGCCTTCAAAGGAGATCCCCAAGGGTACGAATAGGACAATACTGGAAGTGTGTAGCGGCACAGTCGCACCCCGCAGGAGTTTACTTCCAGCAAAGAAAACAACGGCATCACCTGCTGGTAAGCAATTCTATTCCAGATAACATCCCCTCTATAACTCGCCATCTGCATTATCCCACCAGGAAGGAAACTATTTCTCATTATGTTAAATGAATGTTTTTCTTCTGCTTCCTATAATGACAAAGCACAACCATCAGCCTGTCTAATGGCGTGATGATATCTGGAATCTACCGCAGGATCCATGAGGCCATAAAAAGTGATAGGGATTTTTTTATGCTTACGCAAATAAGACGAAAAAAAAGAATATATTGTAAAAAAAAAATTATATTGTATTAATTTATAGATATAACGAGGAGGATTTTTTACCTGTGTCATAGCATATGACTGTTTTCAGCTAGTATTCGGCTTCTATACTGTAATAGATTAATGTGGAGCACAGACACAATTTATTTGGCGCACAGAAAATACTGTGCGTCAAGAAAATACTATTATTATTTTTGACGCATGGTAATAATGAGTTGGAAGTTCCGGATTGACAACAGAATTGGACTGGTAAGCCATATAAAATTCCCCTCACTCTATAATAGTGAATAATTATTATTATTTTCATTCTAATTTATTATAATAATTTAATTACTGATTCTGATAATCTGGCCCTGAAGAGCTGTGTAATTATACACGTGTGTGTATGGTTAGTAGTACCAGGACTGAGTAAAATGGAAGTATATTTCGGGGTTGCAGCTGGACTTAGAGCATTTGGGGTGTGTCCTCACACTGCTGTGTTCTGTGCTTTCGGTATTTAAACTGCTTCAGAGCACTAGAGGCAAGTGAGTTTTTTCAGTCAATGATGGAGATTTATTATACTCCAACACATGAGATTTATCAAACCTCGACCCTATGGCGGCACCAGATACTACACGAGGCTCCAGCCTCCTGATGCTTTTGGTGGGGTAGCATTGCTTGCATACAATAGTTCTGCACTATACTGGTGCGGAGCAGGAAAGACGCATCCCGGCCCACTCTGACACCACCTATGCCCCTTTTCATACACATCCACGCTAACTTGGTGAGAAGGGGAAGAAAAGGAGAAAATAATCCCAATGCCTGCCTGTTTGTTAGGTATTGTGATTATCGCAGGGCTTGTAAGTCAGAAAACTGGTGTACAAACCCTGATAAATGTCCCCCAATACCCGGCTGAACACTGGGTAATAGAACTGAACTGACATGTTGAGATCTGTTCTATTGCTCATCACTCGGCACCAGTCATTGGGCAACATTTATCAAAAACAGTGTAAAGTGCGCTTTTTGTGCAGTTTCCATGTGTAGTGTGCAGGGGGCGCCAGATTCAGGATTTATGGTGCACGTTCTACATTAATCCATCTGCAAACTGCACTTCAGTGGTATTAGAGGTCAGGGACAGAGATAGTACCAGAAAGAGATAATAACAGAAAGAATTAGGTAGTTTAGGTAACAGGTAGCATTACACATTTAGGAGGTTAAGTCTCTCATCAAGCATTTTTTTCCACATTACACCATAGGGGGCATTTATCAATTTTTCAGTGGGATGTAAGTTTGTGGCGCAAGAGATTAATGATTTGGCACACAACCGAAAGGTTAAGAACTGTCTTCATATTCATGAAGGTGAAATAGAACTCCCTAATTGTGCGCCAACATACTGAACCCCTACAAAACGAGTCGGAAAAATAGAAGCGCCAGAAATGTGTCAGATTCACAAGCGGCCAAAAACAGAACAAGTCGTGAGTGTCGGAAAACCACCAAAAAAGCAAGAGGTGCAGCATAGGGGGAAAAAATTCCACCAGTTTTCAATTTGAAAGGCGATAATAAATGCCCCCCTATGTGTGTTTAATGCTTTTACCTATTTCCCCAAACTGTCCCTTGTTGGAGATAGAGTTTAAAGGACATTGTCTTTTTTCACTTGGATTAGTTAAGTTGGTTTTGTAATCTATACTGGATACCCAGATTTCTACAGGGCGAACTTAGCTAACAACAGCAAAAGAATACGAACTTGAACCAACAAAAATGGAACAAAATAAGATAGGACCTTTTTATATAACTCCTGTGTTTAGAGCACAAGATGAGGTTATGCACCAATTTTCAAGACTATAAAGGCCACATTGTTTTAGACTAAATAGAATCAAATCTTGCAAAAAATAAGTTCAGCAAAGGTTCAGTGAATTGAATCTTGGATGATTTGTGCATTTCTAGTTGAAACTGCAACCTTCACTTCCAATCAGTGGCGTAACAACCGCCATAGCAGTCGTAGCGGTTGCTACGGGGCCCGGGAGGTTAAGGGGCCCGAGATGCACGGACTCCGTGTGTCCCTGCAGTGTCGTTGCCTACCGGATCGTGCCCCCGGGCCCCTACCTCTGTGTCCATTCCTAAACTGACCCCCTCCGGAAGCCGCCCGCCCCCTCCGTGAGCTGTCCGCCCCCTGCACAGGAGACTGTCTGCCCCCCGGCCATCCCCCTGCGTGCTGGCAGGGATGCCACTCCTCCCCACTCTACCGCCCAATCTAAAACCCCATCCTGCGGTCAAACAAGCAACCGCCCCACTAACACACCCCGGGGGGGGGCCCGGCCGGTGGGCCGCAGACTGTGCGGTCTGTGCTGCACAATATGTGTGGGGTGGAGGCGCCGGGGGCCGCTGGTTAACCCCTTCCCGACATTTGACGTACTATAAACCTAACAATGTGGGTGTGTACAAAGACACAAAAGGTTGTACACAGAGGCCAACACACTCAAATATTGAGCTGAAGACAAATGAGAAAAAAGCAAGTGTGTATAGGCAACAAAATCAAAAACTTTATTACAATCTGCAAAATACAAAAAAGTCCCACATAGATGCTTTAAAACCACTTAAAAAGTGTACAAGTACACATATTTACAAAAAACAGAGCGGGTCCGAGCCAATAACAAGGACCCACTCACAGCCACAGGTGCGTGCGCAGCACAGCAGTATAGACAATAACCTCACACAAGATGTGCACAGCAGTTCAGATGTATGTGCCTAAATGGAGTCCTATGGAGTGTGTTACTGCAAAGCCTCCAAAGTGAACAACAACATAATGACATGAGGATACCAAGGTAAGTATAAATAGAACTAGGTCACATGGATGCAAGAAATAAGAAGTCCAAAAAATCTGACATAGGACGAAACCAAAGGCACATTGAATATACAATTCAAACTAAAGTAAATGGAGGAAATGCTAAATAAAGAACCTGTGGCTGAAGGCACCCCACGCGTTACGTCGCCTCTTGCGACTTCCTCAGGGGTAAGTGCCTACAGACCCGTGGAGCCTACCTTAAGAGTCCCAGAGATGTACCTCTACACCAATCGCAAATGTCTGTGCAATACTGACACCTGTGTTAAGTAGAAACAACTAATCGGCAAATGCCGGTGGAACTATCGCGAGATTAGGAGCCCAGTACGCGCATGCGCATAAATCACAAATAGATACTTATAGTAAAGTGAGAAGATCCATTATGCGCATGTGCGCCTAAATGAAATTGATAATTAATAGCATGAAGGGCAACGTATTATGCGCCTGCGCGTGCGCCCAAAAAGGAAAATTAAAGTGGTCCATTATGCGCGTGCGCGCCTCATTTAAGTTGATTGCAAGTACCGTTATTAGAAGCAACGACGTATAATGCGCATGCGCATATATAAAAAAGGAGGTAGTGGATAATGAGACAAGTGTACACATACAAGCTGACGAAAAATGCGAGATAAGGTTGAAATAACAGCGTTTTAAAGGGGAGGTGTCACTATACACTTGAGGTAAACACTATATGGAACAGATAGAGCTATAAGTGAATAAAGTGTTAAAAGCTATTTTTGTTAAAAAAGTGTAAAAATTACATATAAGCAGTAATACAGGTGTCGAAACACTGTGAAATCCAGTATTTTACTAATAAAATACAAAAAATATAAATCTAAATATTTAAATAATTGAACATACAATATATGAGAACACTCCCACAAATGAACAGTGAAAAAAAAAAGGACCTGGAAAATAGAGAAGTTGTTACTGTGAAGGCTGCAGTGGTTGTAAAACGAGGTGACTAAAATTCTGAGACACGAAAGGTTGGATAGGCTCCACGGGTCACATATAAACTAATACAAACAAGGTTGTTCACATGGATACACATATATGTAGGACTGACAATAACAATCAGGTATAGAGATATTTTTTGGTATTGAGGACATTATCAAATTATGTATAAGTTATGGTCTAGTAAGCTGGTGGAAGGGTGCTGGACATCACAGGGGCTGGAGATCCAAAGCGATCCCCAACCTGGATCTATAAGAGGGAAAATTTGCACTAATGCAGAGCTATTAACAGGATTAATCTAGTACTGTCATTGGGGACCCATAGTCAAGGAAGGACAAATGCAACACCGGTGAAGCATATTCTTTAAAACCCAGGGATCAGCGCGGTCCATCTTCAAAAGTTTTAGTGTATTCATGGGCCAGAAGGTTCAATCAAGTCCACTTCGACATCCCTATTCATCAGAGGTAAAGGGTATCTCTAAAGAACCGAGATAACCAGGAGAGTCCAGGGAAGAATGTCCAAGGGAAACTATATCAGATCTACAGCTCTCACTGAGGAAAAAATATATATATATCTTTTGGTTAGTAATGAAGAAATGAAAAAAATGAATAAATGAAGCCTGTGGGTCCTAGTGCATCCACCATAGTGTAAGTGAAAAGAATATGTGTAAATGTGGGAGAGACCACAATGTGCTTGTAAGGGATAATGTGACTAAAAAGGAAAAGGAAATGGTTTTTGAAAAACCAGAGTGTGGGGGTGTGCCAAAGAACCGGTGTAAGGGGGCCAGAAGAGTCCCAGGACTACACGGGGACCAAAACAGTCCCAAGTGAAGAGAGAGTGAGGACAAAAAAAAGTGAATGGTAACAAGTGAGGTAAGGTGCCAAAGTGAATAGTACCAAGTCGGGTGAAGTGCCAAAGCCTATGGGTATGAAGGATAATAAGAAGAATGGGTGAGTAGTACCAAGTGAGGTGAAGCGCCATAGCCTGTGGGTATAAATGCCCAGTGCTACAAGAGATATAAATAAACCCAAGTGGCCAATGACTTGTGAAGAATCCCATGGGTTGGGTGCAAAAGGTTTGGACGCATATATCAAAAAGTAGAAGAAAACGAACTTACCAGTTCGGTGCTGTAGAATGGAGCAACGGATTAAATGGGTGGAACCATTATCTCTGTTTATAAAACCCTGAAAAGAGAAGATCTGAATTAATCCCCTGAGGGGCCAGGGAGCCCAAGCTGTAAATCCAGCGGGCCTCCCTTCTCAGTAATTCAGGAACCGGGTTTTCGCCCCTAATAGAGGGTCGTACAATGTCAAGGCCAACTACTTGTATACCCCGGGTCTTACCTGAATGTTCCCGTCGAAAATGTGTAGCCACCGTTGAAAGGGTTTTACCCTGGCTGAAATGAGAGTTGGCATTAAGGATGCTGGAGAGGTGCTGTTGCACCCTCTTCCGCAGTTCTTGGGTGGTCTGACCCACATATACTTTCCGGCAAGGACAGATCAAGGCATAAACTACATTTTTGGATTTACAATTAATGTAATTTCGTAGCAAAAAGGTTTTTTGATCTGTAGGATTCTTAATTTCCTTGCATGTTTTCATCAGTGGGCAAACGGAACATCCACCACACGGGTGGGAACCAGTCAATTTCAGTCCTCTCCCCAGTGGTTTCTTGGGTCTCTGGTAATGGCTGGAAGTAAGTTTATCCTTGAGGTTTTTAGCTCTCTTAGCAATAAGGCATGGTTTTTCGGAGATCAGATCACATAGTTTAGGTTCAGTCAACAGGATGTTCCAGTTTTTATTCAGTATGGTCCGAATATCTTTCCATTGGTTGTTAAACGGAGTGATAATTCCGCCCTTAAACTCAGCACCCCGAGATCTGGGCTGTAGCAAGGTGTTTCTTTGTGTATCTCGTGCCCTTACATAAGCCCTGGAGATGGTCTTTTTGGGATATCCACGTTCCCTGAAACGTTGCATTTGACGTACTATTACTGCATGGCGGGAGGTGCGTTCCCGCAATATGCGGTAATAGTACGTCAAACTTCTGGTCCCGGCTCCTGAATGGAGCCGGGGCCAGAAGCTGCGGGTGTCGGCTATATATTATAGCCGACACCCTCCTCTAACACCCGCGATCGGAGATTTCTCCGATCGCGGGTGTTAACCCCTAACACGCCGCGGTCGCGCTGACCGCGGCGTGCTAGGGGCATTTAACAGGATTCGGACCCCCCCGCGGCGCTTACCGGGGGGGTCCCGCTGCTCTGATCGCAGCCCCGGGACTGCCGGTGCCCGGGGCTGCGCGATCTTCTTCCGGGTGCCGGGTCCGTGCCTCCTGGCAGGACCCGGCTGTGACACACTGAGCATGCGCAGCATGCTCAGTGTTTCACATAATACAGTGTAATACATCTGTATTACACTGTATTAGGTGAAGAATAGCTTGAACAAGTGATCAGTGGATCACTTGTTCAAGCTAACCTGTAAAAGTAAAGAAAAAAAAGTTAAAAACACTGAATAAACACAATTTTTAATAAAAAATAATTAATTAAATAGAGTTAAAGTCCCCTAAACACAAACATTCCCTATACACATCTAATAAAGTAAAAATACCTGAAAATCACCAAAACCCCCCACATATTTGGTATCACCGCGTCCGTAACAATCTGTACAATAAGTCAGAAACATTATTGGACCCGTACGGTGAACGCCGTAAAAACAAAACCCGAAAAACTCGCCAAAAATATACATTTTCATAAAATCCCTTTACAAAAATGTTCTAAAAAGTGATCAAAAAAAGTTATGTGCCCCAAAATGGTACCAATTGAAAGAACAACTCAACACGTAAAAAATAAGCCCTAAACTAGCTCTGTCAACCAAAAAATATTAAGGTTAAGTTCCCGAAAAGATGGCGATGCAGAAACAAATAAGATTTCCTCTGTATTAGTTTTTCTCCAGTAAAATTGTAAAAATAAATGAAAAACTATATAAATGAGGTATCACCGTAATCGTAGTGATCTATAGAATGAAAATATTATAGTATTTTTAGTGTATGGTGTACGACCCCCAAAATATACAAAAAAAAGAAACCCCAAATTGACAATTTTCTTTTCCTCCATACATTAAAGAGTTAATAAAATCTCATCGAAAAGCTATAGACCCACTTAAATGAAGTATTTGTAAAGTGCATCTCATGTCGCAAAAAATAAGCCCTTAAATGTCCAAATTGCCAAAAAAATAAAGATTGTATAGCCAATAAAAAGTGACAATGCATAATCTGCTCTGAATGGCGCAGCTCCCCCTCAATGCCCTGGCGTGTGCCCATACAGCAGGTTACCACCACATATGGGGTATTGTTATACGCGGGAGAGATGGGGGATCAAATTTTGAGGAGCGTTTTGGAATTTTATCCACTGAGAATTTGTACATTTTATGAAAAACACATTAATTTAGCCAAATAAAATGTAATTTCGAAATTGCATCCGATTTTGTTTTAACCCCTGTAAACCAATTAAAGGGTTAACAAACTTCATAAAAGTTGTTTTACGTACGTTGAGGGGTGTAGTTTCTATAATGGAGTAATTTATGGGGTTTTACTTTATTTAGGCCTCTCAAAGTGACTTGAAACCTGAGCAGGTCCCTCAATAGCAGGATTTTGCTTTTTTTATGAAAATGTGAAAAATTGCACGTGACGTTCAATAGTATGACTCCTATTGGCAATCTACCAGAAGAGTGTGCCTTGTCGTAGCAACAGGCCTCAAACCCTGTTTGTGAAAGGTCACTGCGGGGGGCAGGAGGCTTGTTCGGTTTTGGGGTGTGTTGGGTCCCAGACACTTTTGCTGTATGGGGCCCCGAATTTCCTGATGGCTGCCCTGGCTGTATATATGATACAGGGAGATCGACCAGTTTATTACACACCTTCCATTCTCCAACATTTTTTCTAAATTATAGCACACGCTGTTTTCTATCCATCTCACCAGTTTACCATGGAAAGTACACGTCTGTTCCACTGAGTAAATTTCAAGGTCAGTATCAGCCGTGTATTGGGATTATATGTCATCTCACAAAGCCATGGACCTGGAACTGAGATATTATGAACATAACACAATTTATCTGTGGTGGACTGTACATTATATTATCATGGGGAGGAATAGCATCACATAAATATGTATTTTATTATAATTATGGAATATTACAAAGATTGGTGTTCTATTGGTTTACCCAGAATACATGAGGGTATGCCAGATTGGGGGATGTTAGGGAATGTTGAGTTATAAGAAGGCATAATTCTAGGTACGTAAACCCTAGAGGGGTCTGATCACTCACAAATGTATTGCAGTATATTATGAATATATAGGAGATTACTGGCTCCTCCCATCCATCTGTCACGGTATCTAATCACCGCCGTCCAATCTGTCAAGATGTTTTACTAATTTACTGTGACCAGTCATGAAGTAGTTAAGTATTACAGATGAGCAAATCTTCCAAGATATGATTCCAAAAGCTTTGTTTTAGGAATGAAATGATATTGCACCAAGGTTTGGATTCCATCCTATGTTTTCCCTCTCCAGTTTGTCTTCTGTGCCTCTGGGAAGAGATATAGCTGCTGTGACTCTAACCTTCCCACCAGGGGCGTTACTAGGAGAGGAAGGGCCCCATAGCAGAGTTCTGAATGGGCCCCCTAATTCCCCCAAGAAAATATACATATTTATATGTTCACACATTTATACTCTGATATATGAATTTTACACACGTCTGTCCTTGTAGCTGCTGATCACAAGAGGGAAGTAGATGGCAGGAATTAGAGATGAGAGATCCCTTGTCCTGTCGTCGTGCTCTCCCCTCCCTCGACATTTCTTATCTGAGTTACCTATTCATGCTGTGTACTATGGAAGATGTACAGTATAATATGCATATAATGGTGCACATCCTCAATCCTTCAGTGTGTCAGGTCGGATGCCAGGGCCCCCTCACCCTGCGGGCCCCATAGCAGCTGCCATGGCTTCTACTAATGTAACACCCCATAGGTTTTCTACATATTTTGGATGGATTTCAACAGATATTTCAGAATGAAAATCAGTTTAGGAAAGAAGGGAAGGAGAATAATAAAGGCCAAAGTAAGTGGAGAAAGAAGCACTTTCCCATAGGATATATTATAGAAAGATTCTTGCTGTCACTTTATACTGCTATTGCTTTATGCAACGTTTCTGACCTTTTGAAGAGCCACTGCCATTGACAAACAAAAGTGTTGCTAGAGATGATGATACTAAGTAAAATGAATTACAGATTCATCAACAGCAGCTTGTTGACGGTTTCCTGCAGCAAGATCAGAATGCAAAAATGACAACTTAGTTAGCACTACATGCGGAGCTTCCCTTGAAGGAAAAGTACCGTATTATTCGGACCATAAGGTGCACAAAAAATCCTTTGATTTTCTCAGAAATCAAAGGTTCACCTTATAGTCCAGTGCGCCTTATATACGAACCGTACTTACAGACAACAGCTGCCTTGAACTGTGCACAGGTCTGCTACCTGCTGGTCATTCATCCTTATAATCAGGTGCGCCTCATAATGCGGTGCGCCTTATATATGAACCTAGACGTTTTAGCAGGCATTTATTGATGGTGCGCCTTGTAGACCGAAAAATACGGTAATATAATATTTCTTACATCCAGTATATTGAGGAAAGATATAATGATGGGAACATTAATCATAAGACCCGGTCGCTATCTCACTTTATTCTGTAATAATGTCAGCAGTTTCTCCCGGATTTCATCCCCTTCCTGTCGCCCTCAGTTTGTCTGGGATCGGCGTATCCCTGCAGTAATAAGTAAACATCCAGCGTCTCGCTCTTGTTGTATAACCTTTGGAAGTGCGATTCTCAGCCCCATTAAAAATGTAATTTTGTTCTGGAGTTTTTTCTAATTTATCACTTAACAAATGTCACAAAGTGACAGGAGAATCTTAACAATATTAGAGAAATGTCAGGAGAGCGGAGTAGGCTGGAGGTGTAACTATTTCTCCCCTCTCTGTGTAACTTCACTTTTCAATCTCACTTTCCCACTGGGAACCTCTGACAAAGAGCGTGAGCGGCATGCACAGGGGAAGACGCAAGACAGGTCCAAGATCACTTAGCCGATGAAAAGTTAATTATTTTAGCTTCCGGATGTTGGACTCACTGTACGGGCTGAAGCCAAGAGGCAGTAAGGAACATTGGAGAGAAAACTGTCAAGTATAAATGAAAATGTAGCGCGTCAGACCTGCTTATAATGCAGTGTATAGACAGAGGAGTAGATTATAAATCATGGAAACCTCTGGTTCTATCGTGTGACCATAGATTGTGTCCATGTAAGTGTCAAATTGTGTTAGTCTAAGTTCACATCTGCATTTGAAGACCAAGCAAACCACATTAAAGGGAACCTGTCATCATAAATTGGCCTAATATACCTCTACCAGTATGTTGTCAAGCAGCTGAACAGCTTCTAGATAGTGTTTCTTTCATGACCGAGCTTGGTGACATCATCCAGAAAAGCAACTTTGAAGTTAGATATATAAAGTCAGGGAGCCGGAGAGTTTAACATTATGAAGTCAAGCTCTCCCCGCCTCTAAAACCTCCTACCATGTGATTGACTTCAGGAGATCTGATAAATGATGTCCCTGGACGCAGGACCATTAATTACAGTGAGGGAGGCTTTCTGAGGCAAGAAAAGCTTGACTTCAGTGTTAACTCTCCGCCTCCTTGACTTTATAAAACCAATTTACATCTCACTTCAAAGTTGATTTTCTGGATGATGCCACCACACCAGGCCATGAAAGAAACACCATCTAGAAGCTGCTCAGCTGCTTGACAACATACTGGTAGGGGTTTATTAGGGCAATTTCTGATGACGGGTTATCTCTAATGTAAATGGGATTTTTGGTCTCTGTTGGTGGCAATCATGGATTAGAGCTCCTCCTCTTCTGGTGCCATTATATTACCCATATTAACAATGACTATTATAGTACATTTTTATGTGATTAATAGGCACCGGGCAGTACAATCTACATGAAGGAAATATTTGACCTACTTTTCTAGTAGTTTCATACATTTCGTTGTACTGTTTTTCAGAGGAAACATGACATTTGAGGGATTCAAGTGTCAGGAAAAGTTTCTAGCTTTTCTATGGGGTTTTCTCAGACAAGCCTTAGGCTACTGGAAAAGAGGATGCTGTGAGCCCAAAGCGGCTTATCTGAGAGATGAACAGCTCCTCTGATAACATAGCTAAGAATTAAAGCAACAGCAAACTATATGCTAAAGCTGCCATGTAGTCTAGGTCTAGGTGTTTCCTATACAATGTTACATTACAAAATAAGCTTACTTTCCAAATCTTAGTTCTCCAACGAGGTGCTACTATCCCTGTGTGGCCACACCTTCCTATAAAATGAGCATGAACTAGTACAACAAGGCTATAACCCACACTCCTAGTGTAACACAGGGTTTTTGCCTTTCTTCAAGCTTGTTTCATTTTGACCAGTCTACTTTATCTGACATATAGATAACTACATCTCACTTCCAGTTCTTGATTTTGCACAAATTCAGTGAACACCCTGAAGATTGTTGAATGTAAGGATCCCCGGAGACCACATGTTTCTAAGATTCTGAAAGCCTTCACAATTCCAGAATGACTGAGGTGGCTTTTTCTCGTCGTTCTAGTCTTTGTTCACCACGCTTTTCCCAGCATTATTAGCTGAGATATTTACATAAATCTTCACATGTATGTAGGAAAGTATCCCTAAAGGGTACAAGAAGAGTTATTTTCCAAGAAGGTGACCTGCTCAGCCAAAGAACTAAATGAAATACTAATGTTAAGAGGGACGTTTCACAGGACAGGCCTTCACCCGCTCTTCCTGGTTGGGCAATGCCCACTGGCCACCACTATAAGCCCTAATAAATGTATGAATGGCCGCAAATATGTGTGACTCTCTATGTGCACTTCTATAAAATTGAAATATGTAAAAGTGCTCAGCAGTTGACACATTGAGACCGCTATCAAATATTTTTGACAAATACTGAGATGGATCATGGTGCGGATCACTTACAGGTCAAATGATTTGCCAATGATATGGCTGAAAAGTGATAGGGGCTGCAGTTCCTGGAGACTCCTAGACTACCAGATCTTCTCTCTCTTGTTATTCCAGTGCCCTGTGGCTACTTAAAGCATCATGATAAGTGGGGGTCATGATTGCCGAACCCCACCAATCTGTTAATTATGGCCTATCCCATGGATAAGGCAAATAAGAAGTCGAGGGTCACTATAATTTATATTGTTAAGTATTACCAGAGTCAGTGGTTAGGCAGACTCCTTGTTAAAGTCCTATGACTGTCTTTGGACCGCATAGGCTATTGGAACCTCTCACCAGCTAAAAATCACATTGCTGGTGACAGGTTCCCTTTAATGACCACTGTGACTAGAATCAGAGCTTGTATCTCCAGGAACTGTTTTGAGGCCCAGGAATCAAACCGACGGTTTTTGGATTAAAATGCTATAAATGTCTTTTATTCAGCAGCAAACCCCTCTATGTGGTCTTGAAGTCATATTGGAACATTTTGATCATTTAAAGTGACGTTACATTGTCGCCCACCAAGATAAAGTAGAGGCAATTGGCATTTCATGAAGCACTGTCATCCTTCCCCCCACTGTTTATGGCCAGCAGAAATTTCCTGATAATTTTAAATGACTCTGGGATTGCAGCCCGAGTATTATTTCATTCGCAGGAAACCTTGCAGCTTAGTACAGCTGCCTGAGAAAAGATTATATTTTTGTTGGGCATATTTTTTTTTTTGCAGGCTGTAGCAAATTTCTGTTCTATGCTATCTATAGACATGGAGTGATCTTATCTATATGAAAAAAAGTAAAATGTTTCCTCTCAAATTCTTTTAAGAAAAATCCCCAGTCGCTCTTAGACCTGCCGGACCTTTGAAGCCGAAATGTGTTTTTTACTATGTATTTTTCTATTTTGCAGCTCTTTTCCAAAAAAAAAAAAAGACAATTAACTCTTAATTAACACAAATGAAGCAAAGCAACCAAAGTATAAAAATATAACTTTTAATGTAATCCCACAATTTCTGCCTCTGACATTCAGATTGGAGCATTGCAATAGGGGGTCCCCAGATACAACTTTGTTTGAGCCCCAGAAATACTACATTTGCCCCTGATTATAACCCCTGAATGGTAGGGTACAGGAACTAACCGGATGGCGCACTCAGAATGAAGTTTAAAGAAAGGTTTTTTTGTCATAAAATCGTCTCAACGTTACAACACGTTTTGGGGTGTACTACCCCATTCTCAAGTGCAAAAATAAGACTGATGCTATGGGTATCAAATGGTCTCACTCTGGGAAAGATCATTTACCCATAGCATCAGTCTTAATGCGTTGTAACGTTAAGAAGATTTTGTGACAATAAAACCTTACTATTAAGTGCGCCATTCAGTTAATTCCTGTACCCCATCTTTTAATACGAGGATCCAAGAAAGGCCGGACCGCAGAGCAAGTGAAGGGGAGGCCGGCATCACAAGGCCTGTTGGGATTGTACTGGGCCGGTTTTGCAGGGTGAGTTGGAATAGTCAAGGGGAGGGGTTGTTGGTCGCCACAGAAGATGACTGTTAGCCAGTTGTGTGAGGAGGAGGGGAAAGTTTCCCAGCTGCCCACCCACCCCTTCTTTATAATGTTTGGTTTGGATGAGGGGGGGGGGGCGAGGGTTTTATTTTGTCATGGCAGCTAAAGGGGGCAGGGTGAGAGTTCCTAGGAGTGAAAATTTTCCGGTGATTGGAAACATAATGGTTGGTCTCCGTCTGGGTGGTGTCCCAGGGAGTGTTTAAAAAGGGAGGGGGAGATAGCCATACGGTGAGTAGGATCTGGTGCCCTCAAACCAATGGTGGCAGTTGGGAGTAAAATAACAGGTTGGGCAGATTGGCATGTTCTCTCTTTTTGTAGCTCCAAGGACCTCTTCCTTTTGAGACGGGTTTTTAATTTAATAATAAATCATTATTTATGAAGGTTATGTAAAAACAATTGTTATTCGTTGTTTGTAATATTTATCCAACATTGGTTGTTCATGTGTTTATTGAAAAGAGGGTGAGAGGTTGGATTGCAGGCGATTGCAGTATATTTTGGGGGTGGGGATAAAAATAGCTGATAAGCAAAAAGGGACTGAACTCAACAGTGCCGACTGTACACAGATTATTTTTATCCTGAAGGCATCACCACAAGCTACATACCACTGCATTATATAGTGTGGTGCCTATTTATGGCACAACCTAAAACGGTGAGCATAATTTAACCTTTTTTCTCAATAACATTTCCCATACGGTATAACACTATTAGCTCTCCCCCCTGGCCTTCTTTTCTCTACCCCTATATGTCCTGTAACCCCTGAATGATACCCTCCTGACTGTTTGCCACTAGTTGGGGCTTAGTGCGTACAATAAGAATACCACCTATAGTAAGCTCCCCCACTAAACCGTATTTCCAGCTCAGCAGGAGTGCAAAGTATTACATATCCAGTCTCCAGTCTTTTCTCTCCATGTGCTAAATATCCAATGTTAAAAATGGATCTGTAAGAATATATTAGTGGCTGTCACTGTAGGGGTGCATAATAATTATAGAGAAGTGCGAACATATTTTGTTATATTTAAGAGTCTTTTGATTTTATAATAGGTAATGAATCTTTGAGGAGATGATGAGGTAGATCCACTGCATTTATCAAGTGTCTTATTATTTTCCAGGCCTCTCTGTAAGGATGATACATTGATTACATTACATAGTAATAAGGAACCCAAAAATCTGTATGGAATTCAATGAACCAGCCTCATGGAACAAAAAAAGTCTTAGAATTCTCAAAAACATGAAAAGTTTTCTGCACAAACCAGTCCTGATATGTAAGATAGACAGGATGCAAAATTGGAATGAAATGCTGATTACTGCTAAGATTTTCCTTACTGCTGTATTTATATAAAAGGATGTATGACAAGAACAGGTTAAATTAAAAACTATCACTGCTCAGCTTACTGACTGCTCAGCCTGTGATTGGCACTTCCTGTATATTCAGATTGGAACAGGAAGTAGTGTCTCAGGGATACAGAGAGCAAAATTAGAGGATAATTTATGATTACTTGATTTTTTCAGAAATAATGTAGTATCCATTGATTAATATTTGAAAGGGTACACCATGCAACTAGAACAAATTATTAAAGTATATCAACCTAAAACCTTTATTTAGCAAAAATAAGTAATTATCATAATTAGAATACAAAAATTAAAAAGAGTGTTTCTGTGCCTCATCAAACTTATGTGTACATAGTCCTAAATGAACAGGAGGGAAGAAGGAGCCAGCTGCAGCTGGATGCAGTAACCAGCTATACTGCCTAATAAGAGTGTGAAAAACTTTCAATGTGTTTACTTAGAATCACCTGCACTGCCCTGAAAAATATATAGTGAAAACTGTTTTCAAGCGTACACCACGATACAGACCTAGATTGCTATGAAAGCAACCACAAAATGGTTAAACTCCTATAACCCAAAGGTATAAAGACTGGTTTGAGTAGGATAGTTGCAGGTATCTCTAGATGGGACAATACTATTATTGGATCACCAGGATCACAACGTTGAATAACCAGAAAGATACAGCCAGTGGGCCATGGCATAGATAAAAAAGCAGCCAGCAACTTTCACATATGAAAAGTCACCTGCAGCAGCATGTGCGCCAGCAAGGGGACAGTAACGCCAAATGCTTGCAATAATCTAGTATTTGCGGTTATTTTAGAGCCTCTACGCCACTGACGTGGCCCTGATAAATATGCCCCAGTGTCTTACTTTCCCTTGGCTTGTAATTCTGTAAGTCTTCCTTCGACAAGGTCTTCTGAAACTGTCTCTCCATACCCCTGTGACACAGAATCACTGGTTGGACCAAGTAAATCTGAAGTAGTTTGAGCTTCTAACCTGAGCTCTTCCATTTATCTTTGCACAACCGGAAAAGAACACTCTGGAAATATAGAAGACTTACCGCATTACAAGCCACTGCTACTATCTACATTATCTACACTTTATGAACCAATGTGTATTAGTGCCAAATATGAGTGAATCATCCAAGATTTAATCCTTTGAAGCTTCTCCAAGTATTTTTAAAAAATTTATTCAGGTCTAAATGGAAACAGTCCCAACCAATGTTGCTCTGATTTTCCTGGAGCCAGAGCATTTATCCAAACCTTAGGGTTCTTTCTCCTTGGCATTGTGTTTCAGCTTCAGTTGTGTCTCCATTGTTCTTCCGTTTTGTCTCCGTGATGCATCTGCTTTGTCTCAGTGTCTCAGTGAAAGAAAACAGGTGTTGAATTCATTTTTTTGGTGGACCCTTACATTTCTATTGCCTTCCATGATCTCCATCAGTGAAAAAATTAGGACATTTTTTACAGACAATGGATATCACAACGGACATCAGTGAAAATAAAAGCCAATGTGAAAACACTGATAGAAATTAATGTCTCAGTGAGGCATCCGTGGAAATCACTGAACCACAGACGTGAAAAGAAACGCCAATGTGAAAGAGCCCTTAATGCTATGTTCTGAGATGATTGACACCAATGGCACCAAAGCCACCATATTAAAGGATTAGTCCAAAGTTAATCAGTAAATCTGCAGAATCTTACCAAATCATTCAAACAATTAATCAATGGCTCATCTCAAATGGGTGCCCATCCTAAAGAAGTCATTCCAGATACTTCTCAGCCACAAGATAATCTCATTACAATATATAGACATATAATTGGACAATATCAATGATTTGTAGCAATGATAGAAGAGGCATAACAGCTGCTGCCTAGTAAGGTTTTTTTTCCTTATTCTGGATCAACACTATGATTTTTGTTTACAGTTTTATTCCAATGAATTAATTAAATGAGATAATTTTCATTGATTTCTATCCTATTATTGTGAATGTTTCAAAGCAACAAAGTGGCAAATACAAGCAGCTTGTTCTATAGCCTAGAAGGTCATGGCTGGCACCATGGGGCTGTCAATCTTTACTTCCCAGGGTGAGAATCTGACAGATATTCCCTGTAGAGAAGTTACAGTAGTGCAGGTTGCTGTTGTGGATCGTGTGTTCCTGGTGGAATTCGAGTTTAAAAAGCATTTCAATGCAATAAAAACAATTTTACAGCCATATCATGTGATCAGTGTAGCATGTGGGATCTCTTTTTAACCTCTTAACCATTGGTCAGATATCTGATCCATTAATGTTTTGCTGTCTGGAGCAGTATGTAGAAAGAATTTGACTTGTGTGGTACATTCTCCAAAGCTGGAAAGGTTCTCTTCCCTCTTACTATCATGTCCGGGACGATGGATAACAAATCTTTGCAAATTTTTCAGGGGTTTTGTAGCTACATTTACTCATTCACTTGTTTACCACATGGGGCACATTTACTTACCCGTCCGCTGGAGTTCACAGAAAGTGCAGTGTCCGATGATAATGCACTGTGCCGTGATTCACTAAGATGGTGCGCCCGATATCCTGCATGTGTCACTTCCCCGTTCAGGTCCGACAGAGTTCACAATCTTTTTAATGGTGCATGTACGCCCTAGGGCTTGCAACGCAATTTGAAAGTTAAATCCAGTGCTAAGTCCGAATCAGTCGGACTGACGGCACTACTCAATGTAAGTTTAGTTCATTATACATTAAATCAAATGGTAGATTTCCTTTAAAAAAAAAACCTTCACAGAAAAATGTAACTATAGATGAGAAATTAATAGTCAACATATCAGAGAGACCCAACTGGGCAGAGGTGAAAAAAGCAACTGGGTCCACCAGGTTTATTCATTTTCCTAATATATTTTTTTAATTTTTCCAGGTTTGAAGAAGGAGATCCAAAAAGATCAAGAAGTTACAAAGCCTGCCATTTCATCGCCAAAAAAACAAGTGACCAAGGTGCACTCACCAGGTAAGTAAATGGAAGGACAAGCTCTTCTGGTTCCTAAGGAAGGGATTTCTCGGTGTACATTCCTCTTCTTATAGTCCTCAGCCCCCTAGAAAATGTTACTCTTTTATCTTTGTGCTCAATTCATATTTTCATTAATCTCTAAAATTGGAATTTTAACTATATGTAGTACAGCTCTGTAGGTGTCGTCTTTCTCTCCCGTACAGATGGGTGCGTCACAAGAACAATAGGGAACATGTACTAATCCTGTGTAAAACGGAAGAGGCAATTTGGCAGGGATTGGCTGAGGCTTGCCATACATTTGTGGCTAAATATTTTGTAGCAATCTGGAAACAGAGAGGGGATTTAACTCTAAAAAATTGTCAGAAATCTGGAATTCGGGCAGAAAAACACTTAACATGACATCTACCCCATTTACCTGCTGATTTGTGCAATGAAAAGTGCAGGTTTTAGCGGAAAAGGGACAAGTCTTAGCAGAGATCTAAATTTTGGCATATTTTTTTTTCTTGAAAAATGAATGTGTAAGTGCGTCACAAGGGTTGGTGTTGAGGGGTGGATGGTGAACTGTTTGTCTTCTCTGTGTGTTTGTACCTTTTCTTCTTTTTCTCCTGCTGCTGGCCAGCAAACCTTTGTCTCTGTCCACTATTGTTTCACCAGACAAACCAGTTCAGCAGTCACCACTCAGCATTACCTGATCTTACCTGTGTGTGTGCAAAACCTGAGCATAGGGTGAGCTGGGGTTATATAGCTGCACCTGATCACTGCCAGGTGATGCAGAGCTGAAGCCATGCAGGTTTATATTTGTATTTCTTACTTTGGTTACTTTGTGTATATTTTAAACTCCCCTTTATTTTTATATTGTGTATTATATTGTCTTGTGTCATTATGTATATTAAGTAAGAAATGTATCTTTGTGTGATGTTTGTTGTTAAAGGTGCAACCCAAGGGTGTATCCCTTTAAAACTCAAGGGAAATAGTTGGGTATTTAATGACACCTGTGTGTACATGGATTGTTTCTAGATCAGAGTGTCTGATCTGACCACAGGGGAGCTGCTTGTTCCAAGGTAGCGGCAACCTGACCCCTGAATTATCTGCATTTTTGTTCTGTACATTTTATTTTTGTGCAAATAAATGCAAGCCTTTTCTTTGGACCTGAAGCCTGAGTAAAGATTTATATTTTTTAACGGCCAGAAGACCCCACATCTCAACAGTTGGTTACTGGCATTGTCCCTGCAATTGATGTTATTGTTTGTATGGTGAAAATGTATTCAATTTTCCATGATACTTTCTGTATCAATTCCTTACTATTTTCTAGATCTCTACTTTCTGGCACTCAACAAGAAGCTTCATTGTTTACTTTGTTTACATTGTGAATAATACTGGTCATGTGATATCACACAGGTGCACAGCTCATTATATCACAGAGTAATCAGAGGTGTGTGAAAAACGAGTGGTGCACCTGTGTGATATTCTTGTGCAACATCCACAGATTGTTTGAAAACATGTCAACGCGTTTGTGGCATCTAAGTGCCCTTAACTTTCTTCAGACCACCTGCTGACTTTAGACGCCAGCGGGTGCAGGTCCGGAGTCTGCAGCAACATCTTTAGAGTTTTCTACTGCTCCAGCACTAGCCCGAGACCTTTTCTGCCCCAACATCGCGTTGAAGCAGCTTTGGAGCTAGTACGGCCATGAGTCTTCTTGAAAATGTTGCGACAAGTTTTTCACACCTGGATTTGGGGATCCTCTGCCTCTTCCTTGCAGATCCTCTCCAGTTCCCTCAGGTTTGATGGTGTACATTGGTGGAAGCCATTTTCATGTCTCTCCAGAGATGCTCAACAAGGTTTGGGCCCGGGCTTAGGCTGGGCCAGTCAGGAATGGTCACATATACGTTCTGAAGCCTCTGCTTTCTTATTTTAGCTGTGGTCTTGGGGTCATTGTCTTGCTGGAAGGTGAACCTTCAGCCCAGTCTGAGGTCCAGAGCATCTGGAAGACGTCTTCATCCAGGGTATCTCTGTACTTGGCCACATTTATCTTTTTGGCCGCATTTACCTTCAGTTGCAACCAGTCTCCCAATCCCTGCAGCTGAAAAACCTCCCCATAGCATGATGCTGCCACCAAAATGTTTTACTGTTGGGTCTGTGTTTGGCAGGTGATGAGCAGTGCTTGGTTTTCTCCAAACATAACACTTACAATTAGTTTGGCTAGACGGCCAGGTCCAGGAAAAGTTGTGGTTGTTCCAAGCTTTTTCCATTTAAGGATTATGAAGGCCACTGTTCTTAAGAATCTTGAGTGCTGCAGAAATTATTTTGTAACTTTTGTCAGGTCTGAGCCCTGCCACAATCCTGTCTATGAGCTCCGTGGGCAGTTCCTTAGACCTCATGATTCTCCTGTGCACTGACATGCACTGTAAACGAAAAGGTCTTATATATACAGGTGTGTGCCTTTCCTAATCAAGTCTAATCAGTTTAATTAAACACTGCTGGACTCCAATGCTGGACACCAATGAAGAAGTAGAACCACAGACTGGAGGAGACACGGAGGATCAGAAGGAAATGAACAGCATGTGTCACAGCAAACTGTCTGAATACTTATGACTATGTGATATTTCAGTTTTTCTTGTTTAACATCTACATTTCTGTTTCTTTTCTGTCAAGATGGGATGCAAAGTGTACATCAATGAGCAAAAAAATAACTTTTTTGATCTTACCAATTGGCTGCAATGCAAAAAAAATGAAAAATTCGAAGAGGTCCGAATACTTTCTGTACCCACTACATATATATTTTATTTACCTATCCACCTATTTGTTGTAATTGATTTCGGTAAAACCTTCCCAACTCTCGGGCTAAAATCGCTCTTATGTCCTTAAAAAGCTTCACTTTACTTTTCAGTAAAAGTGTCATCATCACTTGAGCCTGACAAGGGGAATAAAGAAGTTGCCGGGACCTGAGTTTTATCTGGACTGAAGTTTTCATATAAAAAATTTACGCTGACAATTTGAGTCTGACACTTAGCATAATGAATTCTTCCCAAAACAGACAGACCCATGACCATCTGTGTCTCTGTCATCCTCCTCAGTGCGGCAGATGTTTGATTCTACCTGGCAACTGAAGAGCCGTAGAGACAAACTCCTATCATCTCATCCTAGAAAACTAGGTGCTAAATATTCCAATATGCTGCAATTTATTAAACGTATTCATCTTTTAGTTACTCTTTTTAATTATTACCCGATGTAATACATATTTAAAGGGGTTTTCCAAGACTGATTTACAGACCACCAATGAAGCCTCTATACTCTATAGATTGACTTAGATGGTATTGCCATTTGGCCACATTGACTTGACTTATAAATGTGACATCACGGGCCGGATCACTACAGATTTGATGACCTATGATTAGTGATGAACAGACCCGTACCACAATGTTCAGCCAGAATTAGGGGTAAGGCTCATCATTTGCCAGTAACAACCAAGATTGGTACAGGCACAATCTTTAGATGACATGGCATGAAGCGGCAATCCTTGAGAAAATGCCGGTGCACAAGCCATATTTAAATGCTGTTGATGGCTTTGATTGTGGGTGATACCAGTGGGGGTGATTGTTTGGGTACCCAAACTTTCAAGTTTGGATTCAGCCGAGCCAAAAAATTGTATACCAGTGACCTAAAATACCATGTTTCTACTACAGTGTACATGACATGATTCTGAGTGACGATATTTCACCAGCCTGCGACTATCTTTCATACTAGTCTAGTGATTGTACTATTTAGCTCCAGCACCACCGGCTCGGACAGTGCGGCACAATCCTTCTCCTGGACGTTGCCCTCAACAGGAGCCTATTGGCAGTGATAATACTAACCAGATTATTTATGTGCTTCAGTGTTATATTAACCCTGCGCTACGTAGGTGTCAGAATAAAGACTGAGCATTAGGCCTTTCTAGGAACTTCAAATTTAACCGTTCAACTACCTCAAGGGCCTAATAATTTTTTGAGCATTATACCGGATGAAAGCAGCTCTCTGGGTTTCCCCTTACTAGACGTTCTCTTGTCATGGCTTCTGTCCTACCTCACGTCTCTATAAGATATCTTGGCTCCAGTTAATTTGTAACTGCAGATTTTTTAATACTATGGATTTAATATGAACGGTTAGATTATACAAATTGATATTGTAGAACCCTAAACAATATACTGTAGTGCATTATACCAACTTTTTAAGCATTTCCAATCAACATGGACAAATATACATCCACTATCAATAGTTTACATGTGACATTATATATTCTACAAGATGTAATACAATATCATGTAATAGGATATTGTAGATTTTTAAAATTTTTTTCTTAAATTTTTTTATTAAATACAGATGGGTCTTCTGGACCTGCCAGGACAGGTGAATTTCAGGCCTATAGTAGACTATATCCATGTTACAGATCTAAGGGCACTTTGGTGATCAGAAATAAACTTAGCATAATAATGTCATATTTTGGATGTATATGTACCCCATACTCTGTACAAAAATATTGCTATAGAAATAAAAAAAAATTCTTTTTACATAATAGTTCTTACGGTTACATTCCAGGACACCCCAAACTGAAACCAACAATCACAAAGAACGGCTATGCAGCCAAATCAGAGATACAGACCCGAGACCCGGAGCGACCGACTGTGCAGAGGTTAAAGGAGAAATACGAGGAGCAGACGAAGGAACTATTATTTGTGCGGAAAGAGTTACAGAAGAATAGCTGTGGATTTCTAGTCTTTGCTGTCACCACTCAGTATTTCTTTGATAAGGTAAGAAACAGAAGTCCTTTGTATTACCTATTTTATTGTGTTTTTACAGATATGTGGAAGAATTGTGTGTCAGGATAACGCCATTTCTACCCAAACTCCGGAATGAAAAACATTCAGATGTAGTGGTATAAAGTATTCATACCCCTTTTTAATCAGCAAAAATTTGGAAAAGATCATATTATTTTCTTTGCACTTCTTTGTGTTGGTCTATCACATTAAGTATCAATAAAAACACATTTAAGCCCTTAATGACGAGGCCTGAAAAGGGTTTTCTGCCAGGCCATTTTTATAGAAATTTCCTACATATTGGTTCAAGGCCATAACCTTTTTTTTAAGTGCGCTACCTGAAAAAATGTTGCACCATTTTTTTTCATGACACATAGGGCTTGTTAAAAATCAACCAATATTCAAGAATTTTTTTTTATTATTTTTAGTTTTATTTGGGGCTAAAGTCCGATGCATGGTACATGTTTTTAAAGTCCGATGCATGGTACATTTTTTTAAATTTTCAACTAAAATTAACAAAATAAATTAATTCCCTATTGTGTTATGGATGTTCTGATATATATATTGGGGCAGATTTACTTACCCGGTCCTGTTGTGATCCCGCGGTGTGTTGTCCGACGAGGATTTGGGTCCGGCGCGATTCACTAAGATCGTGCGTCCGAGTTCCTGCATGTGTCACTGCTGCACCGATGTCCGCCGGAGTTCACCTGCTTTTTCCTGGTGCAAGTGAGTGCTTGATCTTGTGACACATTTCCTTTTTAAATTCCGCAGTTTGTCTGAATCCGTCGGGTTGTCCGACGCCCCCCCCTGATTTCTGTCGCAAGCAACCGGTGCCGATGCGCCACAATCCGTTCGTGCCAAAAAGAGGGCAAAAGAGAAATATTTGGGAAACCTGACGAAAGTGCGGCGTTCGGACCCTTAGTAAATGAGCCCCAATGTGTATAGCCTTGGGCAAAGAGGGAGACCACAGCAATGCTTTTCATAGTGTGCAGCAAGAGATTTTATACTATTTTATTGGCAAATATTAATGTGTATATGTATATATTGTGAGAAAGTGAGAGGTGTTGTGTGGGAAAACCGCTATCTGTCTTACAGGCAGATGAAATGCTGGTGGTAAAAGCCCTGGGTTTGTCTGCAGTAACCCAAGGGTTAATGCAGACATGATAAGCAGGGATAGTCTGTTTTGTCTGTGTTGGCCTAGCTAACACAGACACATTGGTAATGTCCGTACTGGGCCTGCTTATTATGTAGTAGGGGTAGGCTGGTAGTGGGACTCCTACTCCACCCGGGCTTCGGTCCTGGGCTTTTGTATAGCCCACAGGTGCAGGTCACAGGCCTCGTTAGGGCCTGATTTAGTCTGCAGGCCAGAAGCAGTAGGAGAGGCCCTACCTGGAGAGCTGAAAGTGAGATTGCATTCTCACAGCAAAGGTAACTGAGGGTCTCCTGTCTTGCTGCTGGCCAAGAGCGTGTGCCAGGCAGCCTGGTACCCGGATAGCTAGGGTCCTCCAAATGTATTAGACAGCGCCTAGCCGGGCAGGAATTACTTTTATAATGTTTTTGCATGTGCCTAAGCCAAGGCTGAATTTGTGTTCTGTTTTGCAAGTGTGAATAAACACTTAAGTTGGACTTTTAAACCTGCGTGTGTCACTGCTTCCTGCACTGCTACCAGTCAACTACCAGAGCAATTCCCCACATATGGTGGAGGATGCGGGCAAAGTGCAGTGAAGTATACACTAGTGCATGTCCTGGAAGTTGACAGCACTGAAGCTGCAAGCCACAGCCATGGAGGAGTTAATCAAGCAGCTTGTCCAGTCCAACGTGCAGCAGCAAGAGACAAACAGATTGCTGCTCCAGCAGATAACAGCCCTGACCGCTGCTCAGCAAAGGACTGTCCCAGCAATGACGGTGAAGGACGCCAGGAAAGAGGTCCGCAAAGCTATGACCAAGATGACCGCTGAGGATGATGTGGAGGCCTATCTGACAGGCTTTGAGAGGGTGGCCACCCGAGAGAGGTTGCCACAGCAACACTGGGCAGAGGTGTTGGCCCCCTTCCTCGTCGCTGATCCCCAGCAGGCATACTACGACCTGAGCGAGGAGGATGCCCGGGACTACTCCAAGGTAAAGGCAGAGATCTTGGCCCGACTAGGAGTGGATCAGCATCTACGCGCTCAAAGAGTGAATAGCTGGAGATACCAGGAGGCGCTACCACCGAGGGGGCAGATGCACCAACTTGTTCACTTGGTCCGCAAGTGGCTCCAGCCGGAGACATCCACCCCAGCCCAGATGGTCGAGAAGGTTGTTTTGGACCGTTTCCTGAGGGCCTTGCCGGGTGAGATCCAACAATGGGTGGGACACGGGGACCCGTCTGATGCCGATGCGCTGGTGGGGTTGGTGGAGAGGTTTTGTGCCACTCAGGCCCTAACAAAGAAAGCCCCTTATACCAAGACAGGCCTTAAGGCACGGAAGGTCTTGTCACCCACAAATTCCCGGGGCAGGACAACGCCCAATGTCCGGGAAGTACCCCAGGGGAGGAGGAGGGGGGAGGCTCCCACCTGTTGGACCTGCCATGAGCCAGGTCATATTGCAGCCCATTGCCCCAATTCCTCAGAGCCCATGGACTGCAGTTCCGCCAGAAGGGTTTCTCTCTATGCTGCCCTTGTCTACACAGCTACTAGCCCCGACTCTGCTGATGAGCGCCACCTGTGCCGGGTGACTGTGGCAGGGCATCCAGCGTTGGCCCTGCTGGACTCAGGCAGTCGGGTGACCTTGATTAATGGGTCCCTCACAGACCCCAAGGCGGTCACAGGGCGCACAATTGGAGTCCTGTGCATCCATGGGGACGTAAAGGACTACCCCACCACAGTTATTAACTTCCAGACCTCTTGTGGAGAGACACTACATGAGGCAGCGGTTGTCAAGAACTTGCCCCATGACCTTATCTTGGGACGGGACTTCCCCATGTTCTGGACTCTATGGCGGGGAAACCAAGAGTTGGGGGGTTGTTCTCCTGTGTTGTCTGGTCAGATCTCTGAAGCCGAGCCTGATGACCCAGACTCTGGAGTTCCTGCCGTAGGGGTGACCGCCACAGAAGATGGAAGTGTAATGTTTCCCCTAGATGTTATGGCAGGCGAAACTGAGGAGGTAGTGACAGGACCGCAGTTGTCTGATTTGGAGGTATCCCGTGACAACTTTGGTACTGCCCAACTCCAGGACCCCACTCTGGTCCGCGCCAGAGAAAATGTGGTAGAAATTAATGGCGTACCTCAGCACCCAGGTGCGGATAAGTTGTTCCCTCGTGTGGTGGTAAATCAGGAGTTATTGTACCGCATTGATAAGGTCCACGGTGAAACCCGGGAGCAGTTAATGGTGCCTCAGCCATATCGTCAGATGGTGTTAGACCTTGCACATAAGCATGTGATGGGAGGGCACCTAGGTACCACAAAAACTCTGGAACGCATCTTGCAGCGTTTTTACTGGCCAGGAGTATATGAGGGGGTAAAAAGGTATTGTGAAACTTGCCCTGATTGTCAATTGCATGCTCCCATGGTACACTTTCGAAGTCCGTTGGTACCTCTGCCCATTATTGAGGTACCCTTTGAAAGGGTCGCCATGGATTTGGTCGGTCCTTTAGTTAAATCTGCTCGGGGGCATCAGCATATCCTGGTAGTCATGGACTATGCTACCCGATATCCTGAGGCCATCCCACTGCGGCACACCTCTGCGAAACTAATTGCTAAAGAGTTGTTTGCCATGTTCTGCCGGGTGGGACTTCCCAAGGAGATCCTCACAGATCAGGGGACTCCTTTTATGTCAAAAGTCACCAAGGAGCTATGTCGGCTCTTTAATATTAAACAGTTACGCACCTCTGTGTACCATCCTCAGACGGATGGATTGGTAGAACGGTTCAACAAAACTTTAAAGAGTATGCTAAAAAAGGTGGTAAACAAGGATGGGAAGGACTGGGATGTACTATTGCCATATCTAATGTTCGCCATCCGAGAGGTCCCACAAGCCTCTACTGGGTTCTCACCGTTTGAGTTAGTGTATGGCAGACATCCCAGGGGTCTCCTGGACATAGCCAAGGAGACATGGGAACAAGAGCCCACCCCCCACAAAAGTGTAATAGACCATATCGCAGATATGCAGGACAGGGTGGCAGCCGTCATGCCCATTGTCAAGGAGCATATGGAGAAGGCACAAAGAACTCAAAGCCGGGTTTATAACAGGTCAGCAAAAGTAAGGAGCTTTAGTCCCGGTGATCGTGTGTTGGTGCTAGTCCCCACTGTAGAAAGTAAGTTTCTCGCTAAATGGCAAGGACCGTATGAGGTTATAGAGAAAATAGGAGAGGTGAACTACAGGATACGTCAGACCGGACGGAGAAAACCCGAGCAGACTTATCATGTAAATCTGTTGAAGGCCTGGAAAGACAGAGAGAGTCTGCATACAGAGATGGTCCTGACCAGTCCACCTCCTGCGCTACCCTCACAGGCTGCAGATAAGCCTGTGCCGGAGGCAGAAGTGCGAATAGCCGATACCCTTACCAAAGAGCAACAGCGAGAGGCTCGAGAGTTTGTAGCAAGAAATACAGATGTGTTCTCAGAGTTGCCAGGCTACACATCTGTAATTAAACATGATATTGTCACTGAGCCAGGGGTAAAGGTAAGATTAAGGCCGTACCGAGTCCCTGAAGCTCGTAGACAAGCCATATCAGAAGAAGTTCAGAAGATGCTGAAGCTAGGGGTTATTGAGGAGTCCAAAAGTGAGTGGGCCAGTCCAATTGTTCTAATTCCCAAACCGGATGGGACGTTGCGATTTTGCAACGATTTTAGAAAATTGAATGAGGTGTCTAAGTTTGATGCCTATCCCATGCCCCGGGTGGACGAGCTTATTGAGAGACTAGGGGGTGCTCGGTACTTCACCACCCTGGATCTAACTAAAGGATATTGGCAGGTACCCCTGACAGATAGGGCTAAAGAAAAGACAGCCTTTATCACCCCTGAGGGCCTTTTTCACTATGTTGTATTACCGTTTGGGCTTCATGGGGCCCCCGCTACCTTTCAACGGTTAATGGACATAGTGTTAAAGCCACATAGGAGATACGCCTCCGCCTATCTAGATGATATTATCATCTACAGCCAAGACTGGGCGAGTCACTTGGCCAAGGTACAGGCCGTAGTGAACTCTCTAAGGGCAGCGGGCCTGACTGCAAACCCCAAGAAGTGTGCGCTGGGAATGGAGGAGACACACTATTTGGGGTATGTGATCGGTCGAGGTATAATTAAACCTCAGATCAACAAGATTGACCCTATACAGGGTTGGCCTCAACCAGTGAGCACAAAGCAAGTCAGGGCATTCCTGGGCATTGTAGGGTACTACAGACGGTTTATACCAAACTTTGCCACCGTGTCCGCTCCCCTGACAGACTTGCTGAAGGGTAAAAGGCCTGTCATGGTGCGGTGGAATGAACAAGCAGAAGGTGCTTTTCAGGCATTGAAGTCTGCGTTGTGTGGATCTCCCATCCTCATTGCGCCAAACTTCAAGAAAGAGTTTATTGTGCAGACGGATGCGTCAGATGTAGGACTGGGAGCTGTCCTGTCTCAGGAGGTGAATGGCGAGGAACACCCCATTACTTACCTGAGCAGGAAGCTCACGCCAGCTGAAAAAAATTACAGTATCGTAGAGAAGGAATGTCTGGCGATAAAGTGGGCATTAGAGTCCCTACGGTACTACTTGCTGGGACGACAGTTCCGTCTCATAACTGACCACTCTCCTCTCACGTGGATGAGTAGAACTAAGGAGAAGAATGCCAGGGTCACTAGGTGGTTCTTGTCCCTCCAAAATTTCAGTTTCATGGTGGAGCACAGAGCCGGGAAGCTACAGGGCAATGCGGATGCCTTGTCCCGAACGCATTGCTTAATGTCAGGAGTTCGCCCCGGTGGGTCTGAACTGAGGGGGAGGGTATGTGAGAAAGTGAGAGGTGTTGTGTGGGAAAACCGCTATCTGTGTTACAGGCAGATGAAATGCTGGTGGTAAAAGCCCTGGGTTTGTCTGCAGTAACCCAAGGGTTAATGCAGACATGATAAGCAGGGATAGTCTGTTTTGTCTGTGTTGGCCTAGCTAACACAGACACATTGGTAATGTCCGTACTGGGCCTGCTTATTATGTAGTAGGGGTAGGCTGGTAGTGGGACTCCTACTCCACCCGGGCTTCGGTCCTGGGCTTTTGTATAGCCCACAGGTGCAGGTCACAGGCCTCGTTAGGGCTTGATTTAGTCTGCAGGCCAGAAGCAGTAGGAGAGGCCCTACCTGGAGAGCTGAAAGTGAGATTGCATTCTCACAGCAAAGGTAACTGAGGGTCTCCTGTCTTGCTGCTGGCCAAGAGCGTGTGCCAGGCAGCCTGGTACCCGGATAGCTAGGGTCCTCCAAATGTATTAGACAGCGCCTAGCCGGGCAGGAATTACTTTTATAATGTTTTTGCATGTGCCTAAGCCAAGGCTGAATTTGTGTTCTGTTTTGCAAGTGTGAATAAACACTTAAGTTGGACTTTTAAACCTGCGTGTGTCACTGCTTCCTGCACTGCTACCAGTCAACTACCAGAGCAATTCCCCACATAATATATATATATATATATATATATATATATATATATATATATATATATATATATAGTATTTGTTTTTTTTATACTTAAAGGGAACCTACCTTCAGGATTCTATTTATTAAGGTAGATCTGATGGTAGCTTCCCATCATTATCCTAAACCCTAAACTATCTTTTCCTAGTCCTAGAACAATTTCTAATCTCATTTACAGTTGATCAAATATATCAGCAAATTTTCAGGAAGGCTACTGGGGCATGGAGTAGCCTTTCCAGGAAGTAGGGCCAATGGCTACTCCACTATTCTCTGCGATGTCTCCCTACTTGTATGCAACAAATTTGAATCTGGCGTGCCACCGGCTTCTGTGCTGGCCATGAGTGACGATGTGCACGTGCATGCACAGTAGCTCTGGCTTTCGTGCCGGGCACGAGTGACAATGAGCTTGAGTGCACCGAGCACTGAAGTTGGAGCTACTGCGCATGCACAGAGCTCCAGCAGCCGGAGGCACACCAGATTCAACTTGGCCACGGGCAGATAGAGGGAGAGAGGCTCCTACAGGGGTGTGGAGTAGTCTTTGCTCCCGCTCCCTGGAGAGGCTACTCCACATCCCAGTAGCCTCTCTGTAGATTAGGTTAGAAATTGTTAGGTGGCAGTGATGGCTCCTCTGTTCACTGCATTGCGCCACAACAGGGATATGCATCACAGCAGGAGAAACTGCAGGAATGATGAAAACGTGGGTGCAGACTTGGGGCCCTGCATCGGCTGACGTCTAAAGTCTGTGGCTTTAATCTTTAAAAGTGAGGAAAAGTTCATGGTACTTTAAGCTTATTGCATTGAGAAAAGTATAAAAGATTATTATAGTCTGTGTGGACTGATGGAATAAAGCATCTCCCATAGACCAGGGGAGATATATATAGGTAGGGTGTCACCAAACTGCCTTATAATAATAACATCTTTATTTATATAGCACCATCATATTCGCATGCACTTTACAAATCATACATAAATCAATAAAATAACATTACAGATTTATAACATGGTCATATGAGCCCAAATCCTAAGAGCTTACAATATTGACCACCGGCTGTACAGGGCAGTCACATTAGTACAAGGAGACTGCTAAAATCAAGAAAACACCCATGAAGTTATGGTTAGTGTTATCTTTTGAGGGACCTGCAGTAACAAAGTTCAGCCACTACACAGAGTATGGAGCTGTTCTTCCTGTTCCATTCACTATGTTGATTCTAGTCAGGGACACCCCCGGGATCCATATCACAGATCGCGGGTGCACCCGTGCCCCCCTCCGCGGCACAGGCCCTGCTCCCGTGGACTTACCTCTCCAGGTTCCCGCTCCCGTCTGGACTAGGTCCCGCTCCCTAGGGTGTGTGAGCAGCGGTTATTCAAGATTTAAAGGGCCAGCGCACAGGTGATTGGTGCTGGCAACTTCCGGGTCTGCATTTAATCCGGCGGCTCCCATCATTCCCAGCTCGATCTTCAAGCCATTTCCCTGAAGAGAAAGCCATCCTGTGTATTCCAAGCGTTCCTGTGTGTCTCCAGTGTTCCTGTGTATTCCCGTGTATCCTGCATTCCAGTACCTCCTCCTGTTTTCCCATGGTCCTGCTCCTGCGTTCCTGATCCGTGTGCCAGTCCGTTGCTGTGTTCCTGATCCGTGTGCCAGCTCCTGCGGTTCCTGACATGAGTCCTAGTGTGCCTTCCTGTGCTGTTCTCCCGCTGTCATCTGGGTATAGACAGTCTCCTGTATTGCTACCTTGGCTAGTCGCACCTGTGGAACGACCTGTTGGTATCCCGCCGCAGCAACACCATCCCGCTTTGGTGAAGACCAGGTGCCACTTAGACTCCGGTCCCAATTGTCCGCTTGTAACGTCTGCCACGGTAGTCCAGAGGGTCCGCAGACTCTGAGCCCTGACAATTCTGACTATAGAAGAAGAAGAATGAGCTAATTGGTTGGGTTCCAAGTATCAGACTCTTGCCAATTGACAGGTCATCAATAAGAATCAGATGAGATACCCCTTTAACTCACATACTATGTAGTAATAACTATGATTCTGCATGTTCTGTCCCAGACTATACAGCAAAGATTACAATAGAAATACATCAAAGTCGAAGTCTCAAACATAACATAAATATTCTAAAAAAAAATGATAAAATTCCAACAAAAATATGTTCAGAATTGAAACCTTATATAAATTATGATATGTTGCATATCATATGATTTTCCCCCGCTGAATCACTCTGTGTAAACAGTAGACTTCCTATAGTAAGTTCCTTGTGCTGAGTCCTGAGAAAGTCTTTATTAGTGAATGGGATTTGATGACATCTGAGACAAGGCTTGTGGAGTCAGTAGTACGAGACGGTCAAAACACCGGTGGATAATTTATATGTGAAGTGTGAAGGATATTGGAGGAGACAGCGCTGCGGGTCTGGAATCAGAAATCACATGACAGAAAGACAAATGAGTTTCCTGGGAAGATAACCCTTCATGTATTTACAGACCTTCATGCTGACAGGTATTAGTGTGTATGACATCTGCCTGAGAACAGCATAAAATTGCATCATGTTTATCCAAATCACTAAATTTTCTCATAAAATCACTACAACATTATTGCATTATTGTATGTTAAATTATAAAATGGTATCACGGTTTCTGCCAATACATTTTTCTTTATGTGTGTGAAGGTATATCATTTTTTATACCAATTTTTAAAGGAATTCTAGCAACAAAATCCAGCATGATAAAACAGGTCCCCTACTTTCGAACACCCGACTTACAGACGACCCCTAGTTACACCTGGACCTCTGGATGTTGGTCATTTACTGTACTTTAGCCCCAGGATATAATAATCAGCTATAACAGTTATCAGAGGTGTCTGTAATGAAGCTTTAGTGTTACTCCTGGTTCTTATGACAACCCAACATTTTTAAAATACAATTGTCGCAGAGACCAAAAAAAAATTGGCTGAGGTCACAATTATAAAATATACAGTTTCGACTTACATACAAATTCAACTTAAGAACAAACCTACAGAACCTATTCTGTACGTAACCTGGGGACTGCCTGTACTCATGGATCCAGACACCGTGACTTTGGTAACCTTTTTATATTTGATATACATGGCCTCCTTCCTTCTAAAAATCAACATTTAAAATTATGCTAATGAGCGGTAAAGGCCCTTGGGCTGCTCTGAGCCCCGTTGTGCTGCATATTCACAGGCCATTAGACCCTCCACCTTTGCTCGGCACTTCCCCCTCCACCTGCCTAATGTAATTGATTTTAGAAGGAAGGAGGCCATGGATAACTATTATAAGAAGATTACCACAGTCACAGTGCCTGGATCTATGAGTAAGTGTCCCTGGTTTATCCTGATGGATTTTGATGGTAGATTTTCTTTAAGGGTTTCCATAATCTCTGCTCTCTATTATTCCTTAAGGGGAGGGGCTTAATGGAGTTGCAGAAGCCATGAAATGAACATGGTAGAGCATGGATCATTATAAAGTACAACAATAAAAATGCTACTAAAGCCATAATAACATTGACATCGAGTGATCATTACAAAAACAGGAAAAAAGAAACAAGCTATCAGTACTGAGGCCTTGAAAGCCATAGAGTATATAAGTATATAAAGCAGTGTGATTTCCAAAATGCCTGATGGTAGATCTGCCTACGTTTACAGTAGTGTCAATGATCCACAAGGGAGCTTCGGAAGACACTTCAATGTTTCAGATATTTACAGGCAGTCTCCAAGTTACATACAAGATAGGGTCCATAGGTTTGTTCTTAAGTGGAATTTGTATGTAAGTCGGAACTGTATACTTTATAATTGTAGATCCAGACAAAAATTTTTTTTGCCCCAGTGACAATCGGAGTTCCAAAATTTGTTGCTGTAATAAACCAAGGATTATCAATAAAACTTCATTACAGACACCTTACAGCTGATCATTGCAGTCTGGGACTATAGTAAGATCCAGAGAGCTTCACCAGAGGTCACAGTGGGCAGAGGGGTCCGTCTGTAAGTTGAGGGTCCTTAAGTAGGGGACCGCCTGTATTGTCATTTAGCATTTTCAGAAGCAGTAGTTTATAGCAGTTTATTATAAATAATGCACAAATAATAAAAAAGAAACCCAACAATCTCATAATTCTCATAATACTCTGATCCTGTGTTTGGCTGTAAGATAACTGGCTGCAGTATGATCCTCCTTTCACTGCTCTAAGACAACTGGCCACAGCAGAATCCACACGAAAAATATCCACACGAGCAATGGGTGTTTGTTTAAGGATTCCTTTTGATTCAAGTCTTACACTGCAGATGAAGTTTGTAAGGACCTATACCTGGGATTATGTAACTAAACATAACTGCTCTAAGATATTGAGTGCAACATTCTCCTCATCCAACAGCTCCAAGACAGCAGGCTACAGCATGCTTTCCACCCATTCCTCTAAAACAACAGGCTGTAGACTGCTCCTCCTACTCCTCTAAGAAAAGCAGGTTCCTCCTCCCACAGCTCTAAGACAACTGTCTGCAGCAGAATCCTCCCCCAACAGCTCCAAGACAACTGTATGCAGCAGGATCCTCCCCCCACAGCTCCAAGACAACTGTCTGCAGCAGGATCCTCCTCCAACAGCTTTAAGACAACTGGCTGCAGCAGGATCCTCCTCCCACAGCTCTAAGATAACTGGCGGCAACAGGATCCTCCTCCCACAGCTCTAAGACAACTGGCTGCAGCAGAATCCTCCCTCCACAGCTCCAAGACAACTGTCTGCTGCAGGATCCTCCCCCCACAGCTCCAAGACAACTGTCTGCAGCAGGATCCTCCTCCAACAGCTTTAAGACAACTGGCTGCAGCAGGATCCTCCTCCCACAGCTCTAAGATAACTGGCGGCAACAGGATCCTCCTCCCACAGCTCTAAGACAACTGGCTGCAGCAGAATCCTCCCTCCACAGCTCCAAGACAACTGTATGCAGCAGGATCCTCCCCCCACAGCTCCAAGACAACTGTCTGCAGCAGGATCCTCCTCCAACAGCTTTAAGACAACTGGCTGCAGCAGGATCCTCCTCCCACAGCTCTAAGATAACTGGCGGCAACATGATCCTCCTCCCACAGCTCTAAGACAACTGGCTGCAGCAGAATCCTCCCTCCACAGCTCCAAGACAACTGTATGCAGCAGGATCCTCCCCCCACAGCTCCAAGACAACTGTCTGCAGCAGGATCCTCCTCCAACAGCTTTAAGACAACTGGCTGCAGCAGGATCCTCCTCCCACAGCTCTAAGATAACTGGCGGCAACAGGATCCTCCTCCCACAGCTCTAAGACAACTGGCTGCAGCAGAATCCTCCCTCCACAGCTCCAAGACAACTGTCTGCTGCAGGATCCTCCCCCCACAGCTCCAAGACAACTGTCTGCAGCAGGATCCTCCTCCAACAGCTTTAAGACAACTGGCTGCAGCAGAATCCTCCTCTCACAGCTCCAAGACAACTGGCTGCAGTATGCTGTTCCCCTCATTCCTCTAAGACAACTACCTATAGCATGCTCCTCCTACTACTTTAAGACAACTGGCTGCAGCAGGATCCTCCTCCCACAGCTCTAAGATAACTGGCGACAACAGGATCCTCCTCCCACAGCTCTAAGATAACTGGCTGCAGCAGAATCCTCCCTCCATAGCTCCGAGACAACTGTCTGCTGCAGGATCCTCCCCCCACAGCTCCAAGACAACTGTCTGCAGCAGGATCCTCCTCCAACAGCTTTAAGACAACTGGCTGCAGCAGAATCCTCCTCTCACAGCTCCAAGACAACTGGCTGCAGTATGCTGTTTCCCTCATTCCTCTAAGACAACTGCCTATAGCATGCTCCTCCTACTACTTTAAGACAACTGGCTGCAGCAGGATCCTTTTCCCACAGCTCTAAGACAACTGGCTGCAGCAGGATCTTTCCTCTGCATCTCCAAGACAACTGTCTGCAGCAGGATTCTCCTCCCACAGCTCTAAGACAACTGGCTGCAGCAGGATCCTCCGCCCACAGCTCCAAGACAACTGGCTGCAGCATGCTTTTTCTCTCACGCCTCTAAGACAACTGCCTGTAGCAGGCTTCTCCTACTACTCTAAGACAACTGGCTGCAGCAGGATCCTCCCCTCACAGCTCTTAGACCGTGCCATAGACATCTATTGTGCGGCCTTTTCAATAACCCCCATATGTTCTTGTGTGTGAGGCCTAACAATCAAACTTGGCACAGTGCCTTAAGAATAAGCGATTCTGGATGTAACAAAGTTTAATTTGCATTTATTTAGTCTATATATCTCAGGTATAAAGATAACATAATAAAGAAGACGTATCAGTATTGCCATAGGGCTTCACTACATTACAAAAATGGCATAAATTGTAGCAAAATGCCATTATATATCCCCATTAACCACACCCCTTTGTCTAGAATAGGTGTTGCATGCTATATCCACATTGTGTACATTGATTTTTTCAGTGTCATTACTGCAGATGAGGTTACTGCGCGCTAACACTGAGTTACACAGCGCTATTCTTCTCCGTATTATGACCCCATGGGATGCTTGAGGTTTCACAACAACGTCAACTAACGAAAGATGAGATTCCTTCCGGGGCTTTACCATCAAAATGTTTCATTTGCTTGGATAACCTTGTCTTTATTAAAACACAATTCACTCTAATGATCCGACTGTATCCATTGGAAGCCGGGAGTCAATGGCTCTTACTATGGAGTGTAATCCAATACAAAGTAATGATTTCTGTAACTAATGACTGAAGGTCTGGAGCCGCTATATAATAGGTCACATGCATTGTAAAATCTGTAATTATGTGTGCAATTACTCCCTCGCGTTACATGTTATATATTGTACGCACTGTAAATGTTCTCACTCCTCACAGTCACTGCACGTACAGAGGTTATGAAGGAGCAGTCCAGGATTACACACGTTTCTTTTCTCGTCTTCTTTTATTACCTTTTTTTCCAAATATGAACAGCGCCACATTTATTCATAGGCCGCATTTGATATTATTTGTGTAATGAAAAGTTATACAATTTTCCAATATACTTTCTGTATCAATTCCTCTTGGTTTTCTGGATCTCTGCTTGCTGTCCTTCTATAGAAAGTTTCTGTGTTTCCTTCCATTGGATTGAAATCCGTTTCTGGTCATGTGATATCACACATGTGTACGGCTCCTTATATCCCTGGTGAAATTATGTCATACAGGTGCACGGCTCATTATAACACACAGCTCTGATTATTCTCTGTGATATAACGAGCCGTGCACCTGTGTGACATCACATCACCATGGGTATATAAAAAGTTGTACACCTGTGTGACATCACATGACCAGTGTTATAATGAGCCATGCACCTGTGTGACATCACATGACCAGGGATATAACGAGCCGTGCACCTGTGTGACATCACATGACCAGAGATATAACGAGCCATATACCTGTGTGACACCACATGACCAGGAATATAACGAGTTGTGCACCACTGTGATATTACATGACCCGCAATATTACAAGCCGTGCACCTGTGTGACAACACATCACATGACCAGGGATATAACGAGCAATGTACCCGTGTGACATCACATGACCAGGGATATAACGAGCCATATACCAGTGTGACATCACATGACCAGGGATATAACGAGCCATATACCTGTGTGACATCACATGACCAGGGATATAACGAGCCCTGAACCTGTGTGACATCACAAGACCAGTTATATAATGAGCCGGGCAACTGTGTGACATCACATCACCAGGGATATAACGAGCCGTGCACCTGTGTGACATCACATCACCAGGGATATAACGAGCCGTGCACCAGGGACAGTTGTTTATCCACTGGAAGTAAACAATGAAGCTTCCTACAGAATGACAGCAAGCAGAGATTTAGAAAACCATTAGGAATTGATACAGAAAGTACATTAGAAAATTGTATAACGTTTTATTACACAAACCATGTCAATTATTTGCTGAAAGTGGAAAACTCCTTTAAAGGGGTTGTCCGGGTGTTAAAAAAAAATATTTTTTAAGAAAAATCTTGGATTCCGTATTGTATTTATTGCATGAAGAATTGTATTCATAGTTGTATTAGCAATCCTTATTTAGTACATTTGGTGTGCATCAGTTAGTTTGCGATGGAGCCTCAGGGTGCTCTCAAAGCACATCGAGGTCATTAGCATATTTTTAAGACTCTAGTTTTGACAAAAATAGTCTGTCCGAAAATAGTCTATAGTTCCTAGAAACCAGACATAGAGGAAGATAAAGTATTTCTGATATGTAGCTCGCCGTAACACTGATGCAACCTAAGAGATTAACCTTAGTTTCTAGGTTCTAGATTCTAGTAATGAATGTAGGGGCTTCTGAAGTGACCCTTCCCCGGCAGCCTCTAAACTTGACTCATCTAAGGCAAATATGACTCTTCTCATTTTTACATGACTTTGGAGGAGATTTTACATAAAAGAGGAAATTCTAGAAATGTCATGCCCTACCTAAGGGGGGTGGTAGTTTAAAGGGGTAAAATCTGGTAACAATGTCCCTTTAAACTTGAGCCTGCCAGATTAGTAGGAAATTGTGAGTTTTCTTTTTTCAGGTAGTCTGGACTTTTACTGATTCAGTCCCTAGGTTTCGTCTGTAGAGTTGCAGTCACTCCAGCAGTACAAATAGGTGAAGCGTAACTGTGAAATTAGCAGAACAAACATAAAGCTAGAGGGAGAAATACTGAGCTGGGTCAGGCCCAGGGTCACATCCAGAGGAGGACTACTAGTTCACAAATCAGCAAACACGAGTAAAACACAAAGGGCAAGCTGCAGGTATATAAGGAAAAAGTCTAAGTAAAGAAACCAGGGATAAGAAAATATAAACCTGTGATTTCTAGTAACACCATAATGGATACAGTTCATGAAAAACCCAATTCACATGATGAATAAGAAAATTACAATGTAAAATTCTTAATATTTTTAATGTAGACTTCAAGCTTAGCAATGTATCACTCGAGGAGCTGCATTTTCGATTGGTTTTTGTCGCAGTCAGAATCGCGGCAGACATTGCCCAGAGCAAATCCATCTTGTCTGCCCCTTAACTTATACATTTATTTTACCTTCTATTACTCTGTGGCAACTACAGGGGCAGCAGCCATAGCAGTGTATGTAAGTATATAAGCCAGATGTGGCTCTTTTGATGGCTGCATCCGGCTCGCAAACAAATCTTTGATAACAAAGAATAATAACGCTAAAAATCTAAAACATTCTCCTGGGGTCGTGGCGTGGACCTACATGGTATCGAATGTAAATCAGCTACGAGGAGAGGTGAAGAAATCGGCTCACCTAAACCCTCCATGACTTCCATAAACCGTTTTAAAAGACTGAGGAGTCACCGCTCATCAAACTGATGCCACTGAAATTGCTCCATGGACACAACCAGAGAGGAGCAGAATCATTATAGGAAATGAACCATTAGGAAAAAGTTACTGCAAATACTCACCTCCACACTTCTTTATCTTGATCCCGGCGCTGTCCTCCGCTAATCTTTACACAACGCGATCACCTAGAAAAGAAAAGACCTCTGGTGCTCCGGGCTGCTAATTATGTACGCCCTCTCACCCCCCTCTACCGTGCTCCCAGCGAGGGGCACAAATCACCTCCCTCTCTCATGCTCTCAGTATCGGAGAGGTAGGTTCGGGGTTGTACATAATTAGCAGCCCGGAGCTCTGGACAACTTGTCCCTGCGCTCTGTGCTCCTAATTATAAGTTTCTTCTCTAGGTGATCTCAAGACTAGCGGAGGACAGCGCCAGGATCAAGATGAAGAGGAGCGGAGGAGAGTATTTGTAGGTTTTTTTGTTTTTTATAATAGTTGATTTCTTTTAAGCGCATATCAGAAGCAAGCAGGTGCAGGGAGTACCCACGCTGCCAGCCGGCGTTCTCCTCACCCAACAGCAACTGAGCTCCTAGATATCAAAATAGCAGGCACTTTAATAATCCGTGTGGTGGGGACCATAAACGACGACTGTCGGGAATCAGCAGCCGCATCAGAGAGTGCCATTTTATACCACCTATGTTTCCAATACTCAGTCAGCTACAGAGACACCAGTTACCCATTCTTACACTTCTTACACCCCCTTCTACACATATTTACTTGTATTTAGTTTTAAATATATTGTATATTGCCCTTTATCCAACCATTAACCTTTCTCCCTAACCCTCCCTTAATGGGCCCACGTGATATAATGCCCCCTTACTGTTATGTTCCGAAGGTATTCTGTCATATACGCCCCCACCACTCCTCTTACAATGGCCCAAAGCTGCCAAAGTGGGAAGTTAACCATGACAAAACCATGATACCACTAGAGGTATAAAGTTGAAGGGACACTGAGCCTTTATGGATCTATAAGGTGTTTCTTTCCCATCCGAAGGCAACAATTTTGAGATACATTATAGTTGTGTGACCTGTAACAGAGTTTGCATTGGGGCCCATCAGCTTCTATACACCTTTGAATACACCCATGTTTTTATACTCACTAAAAAAAGAGAGTGTATTTGTCCTGTCCTTTTTTGTTCTCTGCAGTGAGTTCTTCCATGTTTTGTAAATGGAGGACTTCATTAAACCAGTCGGTAATAGAGGGGACTTCGGTGGTCTTCCATAGCCTAGGGATTAGCGTGCGAGCCGCTGTTAGCATGAAACCTATTAATGGGTATTTGCTTCTTTCTATTTGTGTGGGAAATATGGATAGTAGCAACATTGAGGGATCATTACTGATTTTTGTGATTATTTTACAGACATTTTTCCAAAAAGGTTGAATAATGGGGCACTCCCACCATATGTGTTTCATTGTCCCTATTGAACCTTTACATCGCCAGCATTCAATTGTGGATGTGGGGAAAATTTTGTGTAGTTTTGCAGGGACCCAATACCATCTAGATAGTATTTTGTAATTTGTTTCTTGGAACTTTGATGAGGTTGATATCTTAAAGTCATGGGAGCCGTGGATAACTTTCAAATCGTCTCCAACATACCTTTCTATAGCAGAATAGTCAAGAATTAAAAACCATTCTATAACATAACTGTCAAGATGACCAAATAGCTCGGACCAGGTCCCCCACCCCCAATTTTACCCAACTTTCCCTCCCATCTCTCCCAATCTCCCAACTCCCCTGTTACCTCTCACTTATTCTAATATCTTTTATAACCTATACTAAATGTTATCAAGGTTAATAGTATTTTGATATATATGATACAACATCCAAGAGAAAGTTCTCACTATCTCATCACCATCTTCTCACAATATACGAAATACAAACAATGTATAACCTGTAATTGTGAACTGTGTCATACAAACTGCAAATTGGATGTTATCTGTTTTACTCTAATTCAATAAAGCAAGAATGATAAAGAAAAAAGAGAGTGTATTATATTCCCTAAAAAGTCATCCAAAACTGAATTCCCTAGAGCTGCGATATATAGATCAAGTGCACAGCGCCTGTATTCTTATCAGGAGAACATTGAAAGCAGCAGAATTCTGACAATGATAACACACGTTATTGTAGCATTAGTGATTGTTGTAATCCTTGCTCCATACAAGCCGGTCCCCCCAATATGTGACCCCTGTTTACATCACTGCTGATATGGAAAGTGATGAGGGGTTGTTTATTTGCTTCCTCTTCACATACATTACAATGTGTGTCACTATAGGACTGCTCCAGCCTCTTGTAATGCAACAAGAATAAACCTTCCACCTCATCCTCTATTCTTTTTCTTCAGTTGTGGTTTGAGTAGAGCGGTGCTGACATCTAGAGGTCACTGAGAGTATTGCATCTCACCATATTAAAAGTAACAATCCAACAATAACAATAATGTGAGCTGAGAATGACCGTAACAGGGTCCATTAAAAGTGCTAAAAATAAAAAATAAAAATCTTATTTCACTGTTTTGTGTTAGATTGACAATAAAATGAACTTTTTCAATAAGGATTTCTCTCTCTTATATACAGTGCCTACAAGTAGTATTCAACCCCCTGCAGATTTAGCAGGTTTGATAAGAAGCAAATAAGTTAGAGCCTTCAAACTTCAAACAAGAGCAGGATCTATTAACAGATGCATAAATCTTACAAACCAAAAAGTTATGTTGCTTAGTTATATTTTAATACATTTTAAACATAAAAGTGTGGGTCAATTATTATTCAACCCCTAGGTTTAATATTTTGTGGAATAACCCTTGTTTGCAATTACAGCTAATAATCGTCTTTTATAAGACCTGATCAGGCCGGCACAGGTCTCTGGAGTTATCTTGGCCCACTCCTCCATGCAGATCTTCTCCAAATTATCTAGGTTCTTTGGGTGTCTCATGTGGACTTTAATCTTGAGCTCCTTCCACAAGTTTTCAACTGGGTTAAGGTCAGGAGACTGACTAGGCCACTGCAACACCTTGATTTTTTTCCCTCTTGAACCAGGCCTTGGTTTTCTTGGCTGTGTGCTTTGGGTTGTTGTCTTGTTGGAAGATGAAATGACGACGCATCTTAAGTTCCTTGATGGAGGAGCGGAAGTTCTTGGCCAAAATCTCCAAGTAGGCCGTGCTATCCATCTTCCCATGGATGCGGACCAGATGGCCAGGCCCCTTAGCTGAGAAGCAGACCCACAGCATGATGCTGCCACCACCATGCTTGACTGTAGGGATGGTATTCTTGGGGTCCTATGCAGTGCCATCCAGTCTCCAAACGTCACGTGTGTGGTTGGCACCAAAGATCTCGATCTTGGTCTCATCAGACCAGAGAACCTTGAACCAGTCAGAGTCCTCCAAGTGATCATGAGCAAACTGTAAACGAGCCTTGACATGACGCTTTGAAAGTAAAGGTACCTTACGTGCTAGTCTGGAACGGAGACCATTGCGGTGGAGTACGTTACTTATGGTATTGACTGAAACCAATGTCCCCACTGCCATGAGATCTTCCCGGAGCTCCTTCCTTGTTGTCCTTGGGTTAGCCTTGACTCTTCGGACATGCCTGGCCTCGGCACAGGAGGAAACTTTCAAAGGCTGTCCAGGCCGTGGAAGGCTAACAGTAGTTCCATAAGCCTTTCACTTCCGGATGATGCTCCCTACAGTGGAGACAGGTAGGCCCAACTCCTTGGAAAGGGTTTTGTACCCCTTGACAGCCTTGTGACCTTCCACGATCTTGTCTCTCATGGCCTTGCAATGCTCCTTTGTCTTTCCCATGTTGACCATGTATGAGGCTGTTCACAAGTTTGGGGAGGGTCTTAAATAGTCAGAAAAGGCTGGAAAAACAGATAATTATTCCAAACATGTGAAGCTCATTGTTCTTTGTGCCTGAACTACTTCTTAATACTTTAGGGGAACCAAACAGAATTCTGGTGGTTTGAGGGGTTGAATAATAATTGACCCACACTTTTATGTTTAAAATTTATTAAAATTTAACTGAGCAACATAACTTTTTGGTTTGTAAGATTTATGCATTTGTTAATAAATCCTGCTCTTGTTTGAAGTTTGAAGGCTCTAATTTCTTTGCTTCTTATAAAACCTGCTAAATCTGCAGGGGGTTGAATACTACCAGTACTTTTTACACAGGTTTTTCAGAGTGCTGCCTTTTTTCTTGATCCTGAATTTGAGAGGGACTAGTTGTCTGTGTCCTGGGACGTGCACCTGACCATATATTTATGCTCCTTTGAGTGCTGCTACTACTTTTTATATATGTATATAATATATATAATACTTAAATAAAAAATGAATAATAAATAAATTGCAGCCATAGTAGTGCATGTAGTAATGCAAACCAAAACAAAGTGTGTGGATCTTTATGGGAAACAAACCTGGATACATCCTTTTTTATTTTGGACACTACAAACCAGGGGTGTAATTTGGCCCATGATCCTTTAGGGGACTGTTAGCTCTCTCTTCCTTAGAAGCAGACTATTCCTAAAAATAATACATTATAGTTGGGGGCAGCTTACCTGCCCGAAACCCACACATGACACCAGAGTGGATTCCCTAAGCGAGACACTATTGAAATGCATGTTATCTGTGTAAGGCTTAATTCACACTGCCGTGAGCCCGCCGCACCGTAGTACGGCGGGCACACGGCAGCGCGGGGAAAGGAGGAGGAGGTGAGCGCAGCTCACTCCCGCCCCTCTCCATAGAAACTAATGGCGCACGGCGCCGTAGTACGGGGAAAGATAGGACATGTCCTATCTTTCCCCGGGCTACGGAGCGGTACGGTGCCGCACGTGTGCTGCACCGTACCGCTCCCGTACAGGGCCGTGAGCCCATAGGAGTGTATGGGGGACGTATATCGGCCGTATATACGTCGGCCGTATATACGTCCCCCATACTGTAGTGTGAATGCAGCCTAAAACCAATTTTGATGGCTGTTACCAACTGCCTGAAATGCACTTGTGACATCTGTAATGTCTTGGAGTTGGGGCATTACGAAAATAACTGTTGATAATCTTACCCCATGGGTCTAGAGGGGCTCATAACCCCATTAGGCTCTAATCTAGGTAAAGCGGATTATTTAAGGGCTCATCTTCACTCAGGATCCCTTTAATGTTTAAACTGCATACTTCTTCCCCTGGTTAAGTTGCATACTACCATCAAGTGGCTGAAATTGGCAATTACTTGAGCAATGTTATTTATTTGTCTTAAACCTGAGGGGGTTAATGTGTGTTTACATTATGGCTGTTACATTTTGTATCTGCCTGCTAGCTTCCAGGCTAATGATTGGCTGACAACCCATGGTAAGAAAATCATACTAGATCAAAATATGAACCATATAACATAATATAAATACCAGCAATGTTGCTATAGTAAAATAGGGCACCAAAAATGTAAGAAATGCTGTGCTCAGGAAGCAAGTAATTATTTGACAACCCGTGGTGTCTAGACCCAAGGACCCCAGGGCTGACTTCAATAGCTGTCTGACAAGACCTGTCACTACTCATGTCACCCTAGGACCCCAGGGCTGCCTTCAATAGTTACTTTAATACACTACCATACATCAGTGTTTGAACAAGCGATCAGATGATCACTTAATCAAATCCCAGAGTGGGACAGTAAAAAACTATAACCGTGAATAATGAACATTTAAGCAATAACACTGTAGAACTTGAGAACAAAAACACAGCATTGATGTTTAGGTGTAGATATTCAGTAGACATGGCACCTCTCAAAGATCAGAGGGAACATCGAGTGAGGCGGTGTGAAGCTATTTTGTGGGTTGGTGATTAATCAACTATGGAGTTGTAGGGGCTGGAAAGCCAAAAGTCCTATTTGACTTTAAAGGCCTGGCCTTTGTTCAGCGCAGAAGTTATCATTCCAACCATTTCAGTTTACTGCTTTGATAATCTCAGGGAGAGAGGGAATTTTATCAGATTTCCAATTCCTAGCAATCTTTGATCTGGCAGCTTGTAGAGTATTTAGTACTATGGTTCTTTGGATTAGGGAACTTAAAATCATTACTAAAACCTTATAGTGAAACCATAAAAAAATAATTAAAAAACACACCCAAAATTAGGATTTTTGCGCATCCAACTAAATAGTAAGTGATTGAAAAGTCAAATTTACCCCACAGTGATTCCAATAAAAAGTACAATAAAGAAGCCCTAATACAGCTCAATCGACAAAAAATCTAAATGTTAAGTCACCTAGAAGACATTGGGGGTCATTAATCCTATCTCTGTTTGTTTTGGCTAGTTTTTGCCTGACTTTTTTCCATCTGCTTCTTTGGTAATTTATCAATCTCACTTTTTCCTTCTCTTAAATGTTTTTTTTTTCAGATCCCTTTATTGAGACATTTGTTACCAATGTCTTAAAAATTTAGCACAAATGTCTCAAGTCACTTCCATTTTCAAAGTTTTCCTTAAAGGGGTATTCCCATCTCGGCATTTACATTTAATTTAATTCATTTGCCACATTTTAACGTTTCTTCAATTGGATGTTATTAAAAAATTGTTTCTGTGTGAAGATAATTTCTCATAAATGTAGTCATATTGTCCCGAGATAGCTGCCTCGGATACGACCACCTCACACTCTGGCAGCAGTGGCCAGAAATGCACTATTGAGTCCTGACTGGATTCAGCAATCATTACCACAGGACGGATGCGGGACATGTAGTAACTCCCGGACATTTCATATACAAAAACAATTTGTTTCCTTGTGCAATCACTCCAGCAGAGGTGGTCGTATCCAAGGATACAGTCTTGTTTCTAAGAGACCATATGACTACATTTATGAGAAATTATCTTCACACAGGTAAAAATTTTTTAATGACATCTAATTGAAGAAATGTTTATATATGGCAGATTAATGAATCTGGATGTGAATGCGCAGACGAGAATACCCCTTTAAGTATGGTTTCATCTGGAGTTTTTTGCACCAAAAAATTACGCATATACAAGCGTTACAGCTTGTGAAGCTACAACACAGAAGGGCTGTGGTGACATCTGAAGAGTCCTTAGCCTAATTTTAAAAGTTGATTTTAAAAGGCAGGAGGCCATGGATAACACATATAAGAATATTACCACAGTCCCGGTGCCTGGATCTATGAGTAAGTGTCCCGGGTTTATCATGATGGATTTCATTTGTAGATTTCCTTTAAACATCGGTGCCATATCCCATATCATACACACATTGTGGATTTCTGAGCGTGGTGCCTTACATAGCAGTGATCTCCAGTGCTTCTCAGTTTTCAGTAATATTCCATTAACAATAAATTGTGTCACTAGAGATTTGTATTCCTTATGTACACATATCCTTTTTGTAAATGAAACCTGCCAGATGCCTCTGATGACCCCTCACCCTATATCCACCCTATAAACACCCCTCTCCTTTTACTGCTGATGAGATTGCAGGGTGAAGGCAGAACTTCTCCAGTCCTGAGCTCCCCGGGGTGTAATTGTCAGTCATGTCATGGAGAGGACATTGTGTCAGGAGTCTCACTCACTTACTGAGATCATGCAATGTGTAGAGGATACTATATTGGCCTCTAGTATTTGTGATCAACAGTATCATCCCGGATAGAAGATGAACCATATAAGCTTTGATTTATCATCAGTACTTAAGATCATACATTCACCTGGAGACACTGCATTAACACCACTATAACTTCTCTGTCCTCCAAACATGCTCTATTGTCCCTCCTGATATTTGTTGGGCAGAGGTCCAACACCTGAGACCCCGACCAATTAGCAACCTGACGAGACAAGAGCAGATAGGTAGCAATCACTTTACTGCTCAGCAAGCACTGAACATTGGGGGAAAGTATCATGCGCCAATCTTAATACTCTCCATAATGGTGCATGACATGCCAGAATTACTAAGAGATTCCCAAATGAAATCTACACCAGGTCCTACCTGGCATAGGCTTCAGCTGTCCTGGCATAGACTCTAGTAAATATAGCCCTATAGTAAATACCAGGTCTGCCCCATGCTCCGCCCTGTCACGCCCGCTATTCAAAAAAGTGGTGAGAGTGGGGAACAAGTCACAAATTCCTGGCCATGTTGAAGGAATTTCAACTTTTTGATGCTTTCTACGCCATAAAACTTGCCTACAATGCATTATTGGATAATGACTACTGCGTATTACAACTTAACCCATATATATGAATGGGACTGAGCTGCAACCATGTGATCATGGACTGGATAGGATGATGTCATAGGACTGGACACCACAACCAACACCTATAGATTAGTTGAGAGTAAATTCAGCATACCTCTCAACAAAAAAGTTTTCGAACCCATAGAACGAGACAAGTACAAGCAACTAGTGTTAAAACTCTACCATAAAGCCCAAATTATAGCAACGTTGCAGCGTTGCTCAACCTTCTGGAAGTTTCTGCAATCTGCTGAAAAATTCTATGGAGCTCAGCTAGATGAACCTTTGGGTCCTTGAGGAGTGGTCAGTTCTATAAAAAGTCCGGACCGTTCCACACTGTTTGCATTTAAGTTATAGAGATTTATTGCTTTTATGAACTGTCGGTGCAGCGGACATTTTTTTGTATCCTTTTCCAGATCCGTGGATCAAAACAATCTGCCTTTACTTTACTTCTCCAAAAACTGTCTGTTACAAGAACATAGAGTAAAAAAAGGATCTACTTTAGATCTGAACTAAAATATATGGTCATATTGAGGTGCTTAGACCTATAAAGTGTATCATTCTTCTGTATAAACAACAAAAAGTGCAGTGTGAAATATGTTATGACTCTTGTAGAATAGATGTGGCTTATGTCATTATGTGAGGATAGTTATGATTTCACATCTGCTCGGCACTGCTCATGTGTATCTTCTGTCGGGAAATGTTTTTTGTAAATCGTTTTTGTCATTGTCTCTAGAGTCATGTCATTATAATGGTACAAGAGAGATAACATGACTCACAATATCCTCACCTAGTAATGAGATGCCTCCAGCCATATACACATCATACATACAAGAGAAGAGTGTGGCATATACACTCACCGGCCACTTTATTAGGTACACCATGCTAGTAACGGGTTGGACCCCCTTTTGCCTTCAGAACTGCCTCAATTCTTCATGGCATAGATTCAACAAGGTGCTGGAAGCATTCCTCAGAGATTTTGGTCCATATTGACATGATGGCATCACACAGTTGCCGCAGATTTGTCGGCTGCACATCCATGATGCAAATCTCCCGTTCCACCACATCCCAAAGATGCTCTATTGGATTGAGATCTGGTGACTGTGGAGGCCATTTGAGTACAGTGAACTCATTGTCATGTTCAAAAAACCAGTTTGAGATGATTCCAGCTTTATGACATGGCGCATTATCCTGCTGAAAGTAGCCATCAGATGTTACAGGGTACATTGTGGTCATAAAGGGATGGACATGGTCAGCAACAATACTCAGGTAGGCTGTGGTGTTGCAGCGATGCTCAATTGGTACCAAGGGGCCCAAAGAGTGCCAAGAAAATATTCCCCACACCATGACACCACCACCACCAGCCTGAACCGTTGATACAAGGCAGGATGGATCCATGCTTTCATGTTGTTGACGCCAAATTCTGACCCTACCATTCGAATGCCGCAGCAGAAATCGAGACTCATCAGACCAGGCAACATTTTTCCAATCTTCTACTGTCCAATTTCGATGAGCTTGTGCAAATTGTAGCCTCAGTTTCCTGTTCTTAGCTGAAAGGAGTGGCACCCGGTGTGGTCTTCTGCTGCTGTAGCCCATCTGCCTCAAAGTTCGACGTACTGTGCGTTCAGAGATGCTCTTCTGCCTACCTTGGTTGTAACGGGTGGCGATTTGAGTCACTGTTGCCTTTCTATCAGCTCGAACCAGTCTGCTCATTCTCCTCTGACCTCTGGCATCAACAAGGCATTTCCGCCCACAGAACTGCCGCTCACTGGATGTTTTTTCTTTTTCGGACCATTCTCTGTAAACCCTAGAGATGGTTGTGCGTGAAAATCCCAGTAGATCTGCAGTTTCTGAAATACTCAGACCAGCCCTTCTGGCACAAACAACCATGCCACGTTCAAAAGCACTCAAATCACCTTTCTTCCCCATACTGCTGCTCGGTTTGAACTACAGGAGATTGTCTTGACCATGTCTACATGCCTAAATGCACACCATGTCATTGGCTGATTAGAAATTAAGTGTTAACGAGCAGTTGGACAGGTCTACCTAATAAAGTGGCCGGTGAGTGTATTAGGCTTACATTGCTTCAAAACCATGGAATTTCTAAGGTATTCTGAAATGGGGTCGTTAAAAGGGTAGCTAAGCCTGCACATGACTAATGTTAGTCCCTACCTAACCACTGCACTCACCGACCCTCTGACCAAATGCCTATGGGCCATCATCACTGTCAGAACCAACTTCTGACCATGATTCCTGAATTATATTTCTTTACTGCAATTTTTTAGTTTACTACCAGTTGTTGGTAACAGAGAATTGAAGTTAGTGACCTACTGTGTGAAGTCCATGCCCATTATAACAGAGGAAGAACAAATATCTTAGACCCAACTCCAAGTTCAGCTTAAAGTGTAACTGTAAAGTTATAGTGATTTTACCAAATTATTATATGTGATTCCCCTATTGAAAGCAAACAAAACAATGCCCATATTGTGCTGCTCGCCCTTTTCTTTCCAAAGTTCTGGCATTTTCTGTACTAAAAGTGTTTGACTATCTCTCACCAAAGGTGAAGTGTGCAGAGACTAATGTCTGTCTGTCTATGTCCTCTAGCTGAGGCCAGTTAGTTTGTCCACAGATCCCATGATAATAATAATAATTCCTTTATTTATATAGCACAGACAGAGCTGCAAAGAACTTGCCAAATTGGTCCCTGTCCCCAATGCTCACAATTTAATCTACCTACCAGTATGTTTTGGAGTGTGGGAAGAAACCGGAGGACCCAGAGGAAACCCATGCAAACACGGGGAGAACATACAAATTCTTTTCTGATGTTGACCCTGGTACTTGAACCCAGGACCCCAGTGCTGCAAGGCTGTAATGTTAACCACTAAGCCACCATGATGCCTTGTATACTCTCTCAAAGTAATTTAGCATTAAATCCATTTAGTTTTCCACAAGTGAATCCAGGGAACACTGTACAGTGCACATACAGGGTGTATATGGTGACAGCCTGGCAGCTTCCTTCACATGGAGGAGCATGAAACATTTCATAAGTGGTAGAAATCATTAGTACATGACGTGTATAGCCTCTGCTGTGTGAGCACTAAGGGTTAATTGCTTATATACACAGAGCTGATACTGCCGATGACAAGGTTGGGGAGCAGCATGAGGTGCAGAGACAGACAGAGAGAATTCAGTAGAATCACAGACTGGGTTGGAGGGACTGATAGGGAACAGGGGAGAACCTTTACCTCACTAGTCTGTGCTGGAGACATCTGCATCAACACATCCAGCTCTGCTACATACACTGTACATACATAACCTCCTCCCCTCCCATGAATCTGTCTGATAAACATCAGATAAACAAATGTACAGACTCCAGGGCTTATCAGCACAGAGAGGAAGCAGCTATTGTAGCATTGAGGTAATCTGAGGGGAAAAGCAAAGAAACTGCTGCATATAGCTAAGGTAATAGGCAAAGTTGTTTTACATCCCAAGAGCTATTGATATGTGAAAAAATAAAAACCTTTACAGTTACTCTTTAAAGTCAAAAATGTACTCGGGGCCAGATTATTGGGAGGTCTCCAGTAGCATGCACCCCAGGGCCCCCACCAGAAATGCCCGACAGTCTCTGGGAGTCATGCACAGTGGTGGTGCCAATCTGTGACTCACTGGCTCTGTCAGTGAGAGCGTACCCGCTCAGCCATACTCAATCACATTCTACATTTAGCATGCTATTTTAGTAGCTGTGCTGCATGCAGAGTGACAACTGATCCCTGTAGTGCCCAACACCGGCTCGCTTAATTGGTTGCCAGACAAGTCCTGGCCAGTCAGTGTTAGGCTTACTTCCTCACAGATCACTCGGAACAATCTCTCAGGGAACCAGTGGTGCGAGGGACTACTGCCACTGCGCCAGCTAGGCTAACATGAAAGCAGGAGAAAGTTTAGAATATTAATGATAATTTAGAATAGTGCCCATGGGCCTCCACCTACCTTAATCGCCCTGTATGTACTAACCAAGTGCATCCACATCCACAAGTGCATGGCAGCTCTCTTCAGTTGGTCAGCTAATAACCAATAGGTGGCGCTATTTTTTATACCATTTCTGATGGACCTTGCCTGAAAGACTACACACCAACTGCATCTCCCCAATGAAAACCAGTACCAATGAACTCATTTTCCCGAACAGACATGTTCATCTCTGTGCAGATCCTCTGGGGCCTCACTGGCCATGTTTTGCAAATTTCCCTTCTCCCAAGACCGATAACTTTTTCATTTTTCTATCAATGTAGAGATATAAAAGCTTATTTTTTGCAGAATTTACTGATTAAATTTTATTAACTCTTTCTGGGAAGATATGGAATAAACAGCAATACAGACAGTGGCTTTTTATATGATAAAATTAGCAGTGTTGTTTGTGCGGCATAAATAATCGGATATCTTTATTCTCTGGGTTGATTCGATCATGAGGATATCAAATATTAAATAAAAAAATATTAACAATATTCCTTCAATTTTTATTACAACACTTGCAAAAAGAATACAGAAAAAGGAATTAGAAAACAGAAAAAGGAATCTTTTTTTCTATCGCCATTCACCTTAAATGCAGTAGTTGATTTGGTCTGGTTGTTACGGATGCAGTGATATCTATATTTTTTGCACAGTAAAATACATTTTATAGAGGAGCTTCTTGCTCTATAGTTGGACCTAAACATGATAGATAAAGGGAGCCAAAAACCTCTAAACCTCGAATTATAAGAAAATGTTTTTATTTCTATTTTTATCATCTACTTCTATTTTTTTATTTTAATATTTATATTATGATATTTTGTATTACATTATATTATTATTATAATTTTATTTTTTTTTGCCCATTGGGTCTCGGTCACGGTTGATTGCCCATTTTATTTAGTGTCTTCACTTCATCAGAACAGCACGGAACATATTGCATTTTCAGCCAGTAATTTATACATGAAGTCTTCCATCCCTCAGGCGCCTATATGTCACTTCTACTTAATCGCTGATAATAGAGTCATGAGGATATGAGCGATCTCTACACGTCCACTACAAATATACAGTTGCAAAGTTTAATGTTGATTTGCTTGATAAACTCATGATGGGGATATGATGGATATCCTTGGAGAGGATAATACTATTAATACTATGCACAAGAGATAAGCGGGGCCAAAATCTCAATGACAAATGTTGTTGTTTTTCTCTATGGCAGCTGAAATCCTAGAAAAACATAGGAAAGGGAAAGTTATTCCACTCACAAGCGGAGGGATTCTTCATTTAATTGTAACTTGTCACTCCCTTCCTCGCCAGAACCTGACATATTACATAATACATACCATCCCCTCAGTGGCCACTTACTGGAGTATCTGTTACAGTGTCGGACCGGGGTTCCTTTGACCCACTGGAGTATCTGTTACAGTGTCAGACTGGGGTTTCTTGGACCCACCAGACAAATTATTCTGGGAGCCCACCCTCTATCAACCCCTAGGAAATAGTAACCTCCAAATTGAGTTGTCGTCTACTGGATCTCTTTCATCCAGTATTAGGGTAGAGCCTGGGCCCACTGGAGTATCCTCCATAGCTCTAGTGGGCCATTCCGACACTAACTGTAGTAGGGTCTTCCAGCTCAACTTTTATGTAGAAGTCTCGTTCATTAACTCTTAATGTGGCATGCCCAGGTATGAAATGACTACCTTGCTAAGACAATACAGGGTAATGTTGTCTGTATCTATGTGTGTGCACCTACCCAGTAGTTGTGTATTTCAGCTTTTCGCTGGTTCTGTCGGCATCTAGCTGAATTCAAGCAAAGTTGAGGTGGTGATCTATTCTTCCTTCCAATCTTCCAGTGATGATCCCTTTAACTGCATATTACAATGTTAGCTTTGTAATGTGTAATGTGTCCTTGTGGATGAAGTAATTGAGCTTTGCCTGATGATCAGCCACCTGCTTAGTAGTGTAACAGTCTGTACTACAGTAGCTCCGAAGCTACACACGGCAATGGGTTTTTCTCCGCATTGATGTATTGTGTACAATCCTGGCCATGCAAGCTACATTGGGGCACATGTATCAAACTTTTGGCTTGCCTTTTTGCTTAATTTTTGAGACTTTTCATGGTGCTTGTGCTCATTTGTGACTTTTTTTTTTTTTTGCACCGAATAGTCTCCTTTCATAGTTCACCATTGTCTAGTTCTCTGTAGTGTTCCCTGAGTTATCACCTGAATCTAGGTGTGAAAGTTGGGACTTTTTTAAAAAGTTTCAAAAAAAGTCACAAATTTGGGCGCAAATCTATGACTGCCCCTGAACAGGCATAAAAAAATAGCTTGGAACTGATTGCGACTTTTGGAAACATTTTTCCCCACTTGTTTTAAAAAGTTGCAAATTCACTAAAGACCAAACGCCACATGTATCAATAAGGAAAAAACCGCAAAGATACATCTGACCAGCAGAAAAGCCAAGATAAGTCCCCAAAGTCGGACTTATGATACATTGGGGGAGATTTACTAATTCGGTTGCAAGCACGACTGTCGGCATGGGAGATCAGTCTCCTGAAAGCACAGCCCGATGTATTAAACTGGTGCACTGCTGTAAGTAATTACTGGGTAGACGGAACTAATCAGTCGTGCGCCATAAAAATGCCGACATCAATGAGATCGCGCCAAAATCTTACATGGATTGCGCCTTAATTTTGCTATGTGACCATTTTTTTCCGGGTCTATTGTGCACCAAAAATTGCGCCTAAAAATGCTGACAAAATACACATAAATGTGACAGACAATGTAGAAAAGTTACGTCACGCCCACTTGTGCCAATAAAAACACAGAGGGGTCGGTATAGTCGGAAACATCTGTTCTTTCTGGCGCAAACTCATTAGAAATGATCCACAACACTTTTGCACCTCAAAAAATCGTGAGTTCCCGTCAATTTTTTGGTGCAGATACAATAATAATACATCTGCCCAATTATGTTCCTCAAACAGAGGCATCGTTTGACACATCATTTAACATGCAGTGTAGACAACCCTGGCAATTTTAGGAAGTCTCTTGTTTCACTAAGACTAAAAGGATTGGGCATATTAAAAGCCAGCCACCCAATCCTTAGCCCAACTGGTAGAGATCAGCTGGATTTTGTAAGGAGATATGAAAAAAATAACGCTGTTCATACAAATTAATAAATGTTTAGTCTTGCAAAAGCCATAATTCCTACTTGAAGTCATGATGACATAGCTTCCTACTCTTCCTACTCTGCCTGTGTGCAGCACATGTCTCCTGTAGATAGTCACAGCTCTGGGGCTGGGTCCTCTCAGTACAGAGGATGTATAGATAACATAATGTGAGCGGCTGCTAAAACAGAACAACCAGCCTTATAATCCAGAAAGTAAAACCATACATTATATGGCCAGAGAGCAATGTATATAAGTATGTCTGGGCTGCGAGTATTAGTATCACCACATAGGGAAAGTCATACATCCGTGACTTCTCCGCTATGTGCCACTAGTATAATGAGCCCGTGTTTGGGGGTGGTGTGGAGTCAGTCTTTATCTCATACTCTATACTTACCTGTTAAGTCTCTGTATGGAACCATAATAATACAATGCATCAGAAAATCCAGGCTAAGAAACATAAAACAAAAAAATGTGGAAAATCAGTGGTCATAGATATATAGAGAGTGCAATGGATACATGTGTGAAAAATGTATCTTTTCTGGAGGATAAGCTAATGTTGGCTTCAAGCTCATAAATGGTTCTTCACCACAATTTCTTCATACAATGTGTAATCTTTATCAATAATTTACTGAATGTTTCCGTGGTGATTTATGTCTGACTAAGCATGGCAGGTTACAGCCCCTCCAGTTATGTGTCTCCTATAGAAATCATCATATGGTTGATAGAGCAGAGCTGAGCGCGGCCTCTTATCAGACCTAGTGAGGTCCCCAGCAGCGGCAGGGTGTGTACAATCCGCTATCACTCATCACAGGATGCTCTATATGGCTCATACAACTATACTAGAGTTATCACACGCCAAGACCCCCTGCTGTTGTCAGACTACAACTCCCAGCATGCTCTGACAGCCACTGCACATTGTCAGTAGGAGAAGTGTCAGATTTTCTGATGACATAGTAATATGAAAATCAATTTTCTTAGAATAATATTTACTCGCTGACAGACCTGATCTGATCATCAAACCCCAACCCCTGCAGGGATTACAAGCAGCTGGGTGCAGGATACAGTAACTCATGTCTAAGCTGTATAATGAGACATGAAGCAAACCAACCAGTATGTTTTGGACTGTGGGAGGAAACCAGAGGACCCGGAGGAAACCCATGCAAACACAGAGAGAACATATAAACTCTTTGCAGATGTTGACCTGGATGGGACTTGTACCCAGGACCCCAGCACTGCAAGGCTGTAGTGCTAACCACTTATATATACCTTAAATATATAAACCATTATATATATATACCTTAAATATAAATTCTTTACATAGGTAGGTTAGTTGCAGACATTTCTGCGATCATCCCATATATCTGAAAGTGTCTCTTATCTCATTTAGATAAATTGAGCTTATTTCTGGTGACAAAATGTTCTGTAAAAGTTCTGCTATTTGTGAACATAGCCTAAGGGCATCATGCAGACTGCTGTCATTTTGCTTGTACAGGCAGGTTCTGGCTGTAGGTATCTGGATACTTCATTATAAGAGTGTTTATCCTGGCTGTTACCTTCACCTAGCAGTCTTACTGACCCCTTGTACTGCCCCAGTGATGGGACATCACTTGCAACCCTCTTTGTCACTATCTCCAATACTACCATAGAGAATGGAGCAGCAGGGCACATGCTCAAGCTAGTTCCCCATAATTCAATGGGTGAATAACACCCCCAATCTTGTGATCAAAGAGGGTTTGAGAGGTAAGCTCCGCCCCCCTCAGCCCAATGATCAGTATGGAGAAAGCATTCTATATATGGACAATCCCTTAAAAGGCTCATCACTTCCTACCAAGCACACCTTCATAACCGTACATTGTACAATGGTTACTCATGGTATTACAGCTAAGCCCTATTCACAGGAGCGCTGGTTCCTTGCCAATCTCAAATTAATCAGGGTAGGTGATCAATTTGTAAAAACCAGACATCCCCTTTAAGTTCCACTACTTTTGGAAATGTGAGCATAAGCCCCGTACTGTTGGCTTTTCCTACGGCCACCTTATGGATAATGTGACCCTGGCATTTAGGGGAATTTTGAGCCTAGTCAATCACATATGCCTAACCCATTCCTGGCCCCTCTTAAAGACACATTAGTAAATGTTAATTGTGACAGTACATATAATAACACTGTGTACACCATATTACCACCCTCTATGTACAGGACAACAGCTATTGTATCTGTAGGTATTCAGTAGGCACAGCGATGCCATATTTATGATCCCTTATTGCAAGACTTATTCTTAGGATAAGTAACATTGTCATCATTGCTCTTCCTTTCCGTTTTGTGGGACACGCTCTCCTCTAGATGATTCTGCAGGAACAGGAACGTGTAAGCATTGTCTTTTATACATTAGGTACAATTCAATTTCTTTGTGTTCCCATTAAAGCAAAGTCACCGGTAAATGATGTCAGCAGCAGAAGCCACAGTCACATCATCTGGTCTGATACTGGTGAATGCTCCCTCATTATGCAGCTATGGATCAGACGCCTGTCAGGGGAACAAGGACCCTCCCATCTGCCAATGTGAACGGCGCTGTAGCTGCCTGGATTCCTGGAGTTATCACTAGCTCAGGCATCGAGAGCAGACACTCAGTATCAGCTCCTGGAAAGAGACAAGACCAGGAGGAGACAGAAGCTTTTCTCTAGCACCTGATCCCCCGCCTGACCCTCTGAATGAAGCTGCCCTTAAGCCCAGGATGCCAGGATGGGCCAGTGCTGCTGCTGCTGCTCCTGTGTGGACACCACGGTACAGTCTCCTTATTTATCCATGAGCCAAGGCGAGATGTAATGTCTCCTTTATTGTCTAGGAGTGAGAGAGGAGGGGCAGCGAGACAACCGGTGGTTTGCACACAAAAATGCATGCGTCCTAATAAAGAGAAAGCGGGGGCTTTGTGTGGATACATAGTAGCCGTTTCCTATTAGGTCTTTAGAACGTCTTTTCGTTGTGACTTGCAACCCCCCCTGTACTTTTTTAACCACCCCCCAATGTTACGGTTACATCCGAATGTGCTGCAGAAGTCTCTGTCTCCGCTTTTAAGGCTTGTGTAACACAGTAAAGGGTTAAATAGGGTCACCGTTATATATATATATATATATCATTTGGGGAGGTGACATCATACTGGCACCACGCCTTATGTGTAAAAGTTCTGCACTGTATATATATAAGGATCATGCTGTTTACAGGGGCATACTGAGTAATAGTGCATTGTAAGGAATACGTGGCAGTGATACATTTCATGTCTCTCCATGTGACACTTGAGCACATGAGGAGTAGAGATGATCCCTCTAGTCATACCTGGGGGTGCATTGTATAATTAGTTTTTGTGGTGGAATTATTCATTACTATGGAGACCTGAAGACGTCCAATATTCCTGGTTGTCTATTTGTTTGTATGATTTTGTGTAGATTTGTGTAGACCCAGCTGTATTGACCCAATATAGGGTTACCCTTTAATTTACCCTGTTGCTATGGAGTAGACGGCCACGTGACATTGAGTTCAGTTCCTGTCACGCCGTAATCCTCTGATGTATAGCATCCATGTTATCCCATACATTATAGCCGTCACATGAGAACGCAGAGGATTGATCTGAGTTATGAACTGTGTCCTTGTAGAGAGAGGGGGAAATATGACTGTCATGGAAATATTGATTTTTTTGTTATGCCATAATTTTTGCAGGGAAGTCTAATTTCAGCATCCTTGATGCAATCATGGGAAAGTAGGTGTATATTAAAATACTACAATATTTAGAAATGCAGATTGTATTTAGAAATTAAGAATACTGTAGACCTGTGAAAGATCACATATTGGAATATTCACACATGGAAGATTTATTGTAGCTGTTTCTATGTGTGAATCTGAAGCTACGCAACTAATGAACAGTCTTGACTCAACTTGGCTTATCTCTAACCATAGAATAGGGGCTATCTATCTGATCAGTGGTGAACCACTTCCGGGACCCCCACTAATAGATGGAGTAGCAGCCCATCAATGCATTCTGCCTCTCCATTCAATACTGTGCTTTGCAACTTCTACTGCTCCCATAGTAATGAGTAGAGCGATAGGACACAAGCTCAACCTGATGCTCCATCAATAAGTGATAAAGGGGGGCCTGTTCTCATGATTAGTGGGGGTCCCAAGACTGCACTGCAGGTAGCACCCAGTAGCTGCTTCCAGATGATTCCTTTCTCTTTGAAAATTGGAACATCTGACCTCCTTCTACCACTTTGACTTACTTTGTACCTAGTCTAAGGGACTAAAAAGTAGAGAGGACTAACTGCTTTCCAGTACTTCACAGTGGAATGAAAAAAAGGGCTAAAGAACATTCAAACAAACATCAAAGAGAAGTCTATAAGACACTGGTCAGAAGTAGGAAGATAAATGTAGTATCAAATCGATATGTGAATGGATAGTCAGAAAACAACCAAATGGTAAAGAATCTAAGAACGCCAGGATAAGTCTACCGCAAGCAAGGAGAAATAGTCTGTAAAACCTTTGACATGTCAGGGTCCTGGTGCAGAAGATGATTGGAGCAGTTTTCTGATATCCAGACAGGAAGCAATGTTCCGAACAGGCACAGATGGTACAAATATTAGTGCCCCAGCCCTAAGAGGATAAAAACAAATTAAGGGTTTTGGCCACTATCCACTTTTAAAGTCCATTAAGGGGAATTTGTTTGTCTTATGGCTTGACAAGTACCAAAAATTGGAGATCATTTGGTCTACACAACCTAATTTTCTGGTTTCATTGAAAAAATATGGTCCATGTGTCAGAATGAGATTGGTACAGTACTGTATCGGTGACACATTAAGGTTTGTTCCTGAGGTCATGGTCGGTCTGCGAAATGCAGCCGGCACCAGGAATCTTGAAACACATTTTATATAAGGTCACACTTTTGACCTTTGTCGGGCTAAAATACTTTATGAACACACCCACTTTCAATTTTCCAAAAAAGACCTTCTGATCTATTTAAGTGTATGTAAAATAAGTACTGGCAGTAGAAGAGAGATGGAGAAATACTGCAGTGTTAATACCAGGGGACAAGTTCTGCAGGATATGTATTTGTCTTCCCCATGGGGCCGCACATCAGACACATTACAGCCCCAGTACCATTTACTGGTTTATACATCAGCTATTTATAATCCTGGAACACACAAGACAATGGGAATGATCCGGGGTCACATGGAATCAATGCTGGATTCCAATGAGGATCTTTAGCAAATCTCTTCTGTAAACTGGAGCTACAAGCTTCTTACTTAGAGAAAGCCTCTTTATTATTCCATGGGACTATTGCATTCTTCCCTATATTACTGAAGGCATTTTACAGATTTTTTAATATATTGTGTGATCTTGCCAACCAAACTAAAAAGTATTACAATACTTCAGTTCATATTAATAAACTATAGTCTTAGGCAGTGTAGAAATTAGAGATAAGACTCGATGGTTGGCTGATCCTTTGACAATGCAATATGTGCTGAACCAAAACACCAAACCCAAACCTGACCATCGGGGCCATTTAGCGCTAGTATAAATAGATTATAACCTATACAGATGCTATCATTGGAGTCATCCTTGCATTAGATACCACCAATATCTCAATTTGCCCATTACAACAAAAACCTTTGTAATAAAACATAGTAGAAGAAGGACCTGGATGAAGGACCATAGTCCCATGAGAGTGGCCATTGATTAGTGGTTCTCCCCCTTCACACCCTCGGGAAACTGCTTCAACTCGATTTCAAACCAAAAAAAAACTGTGTCCCCCATATCTCCTCCCCCTGACGCTTCCACCCTCAGATGTCATATATGTCTGCCGCACTGGCCACTCCCAGGGGACTAGGGACACATATCTGCATACAAAAAGGTAAACTTTCATTAAACTTATCTTTTTTTTCTGAAAAAGCCAGTTTTGCTATAAAAATTCTTTGGCAATGTTTTGACTACTCTCTAAAAAAGAAGGTTCCTGGTGACAGGTTCCCTTTAAAATGAAAGCCTCCCATTTCATTCATTATGGTACATTCCAATTCTACTGAAAAGCAATAAAACCATTCCAGTCCTCTAAAACCCAATCCCATTTCATTTTCTATAATTTTTTTTCATTTGGGTAGAGTTGTCTCTTACATACAGCCATAAAGGAGGGGCCCCCATTGAGGTTTGTTGTGCACGTTCACTGACCTTCATGACTGTGCCAGGCGGCAGCACCGCAAACTATTGGGCAGGCACTGACAGTGCAGCATATACAACAAATGACTTTATTCTGCAGGTCGGTGACTTCATCCCCTACGGCTGTTGAAGTGATGATGCCACAGCAGCAGGAATATTGGAGCAGTCTTTAAAGTTATTGATGCCTTAAGCAGTTTGATTATTTTAGGACGCACAGTAAACTGTTAATGGCTTTGTGGTCTCGAAGCTAAAGAGCAATTGGAACCAGAATTTGTTTTCTATCTCTGCACCCTTTACCAGTCTGTACATAATAGAAGCACAAAGAAGTAACACCCATTTCCCTACTCAGCAGCCTCTGGGGTGCTTTCAGAAAACACCTTAATGACTAATAGATTTCCAGAACTCCTGCAGGTTCTAGTTCAGCACTTTGAGTTCTACTGAGTAATTTACATCTTGCTGCCTCTCTGAAGTTGGGGGTGTTCCACAGGCGCCAATTGGAGTGATGGATGGCCGAACCAATCAGCTGCTGGGGCGGAGTGTTTTGGATCTTTCCTGTACCAGATACTCTTCTGTGCTTGATGTAATACTAACTTTTGCTTGTACCTTTTGATTATTCTCCTGTCTTACAATTTTGTACCTTGCCTACGTCTTGGTTTGCAAGCCAGTTTTGTCTGTCTGGTCACTCTTGTTTGTCTGTCTTAAGTTCTGTACAGGTACCTAGGAAAGGGACTGCTGTCCAGTTGTCATATGCAGTTTAGCACAGGGCTGACAAGTAGGTGGGAAACAGAGGTTGTGGAAAGCACAGGGCTCAAACTTCAAACTGGACAATTTCTCTATTAATTTTCTATCTCTATTACTGTTATTTCATAAATCCTCTGATGCCTCAGTGTGGAATCACATGGGCAGCTAGAGACTGTACTAAAGCTCTTCCTGATGGGAGGACAGTGTGATAGCCTTTTGTCTATATCCTGTGAAAAATGCAATAGCAATCATGCCACCGTTGAGGCTGTGCTGTCATATTCTACATTATAAGTGCATGATAGAAGTTGTCAAATTATTAGTAGCAACTGTTATATAAGTATGTGACCCCTACTATAAAGAGCATATGTTGCACAGTACATTCTGTTGCATCATTCAGGGAGATTGGTGTCCCCACCCAGGACAACAGAGTAAGTCCAGGATCTGCAGGAATGTTACTAGTAATACTGCCTGACTATCATGGCCTTTCCTCGCTGCAAGTTGAGACTTTTTAACTTAGAATATTTACTCTCCTGTCTTATTTTTCCTCTCCCTGTGGCTATACTACCCCACATTGCTCCACTTCAGTGATTGTTAGGTGCAAGGGCAAGGTGAGGTTCTCTTGGTTAATATCCCAAATTCTTAAAGTTTGTGCCTGACGTTATCTCAAATCACGGTCAACCAGCAGAAGAATTTTTCAGGTCCTGAGATTCTATATCCATAGTGTCCTGTCTTCTTTTTTTATTGAACGCAAATTTCCTTATTTTTTTTTTATAGCTGATGAACGTTGGTTTTTCTCTGCAATCAGATTCTATGCTAATCATAAATCTGAGCACATTTCTATTTTTCTCCATATCTTAATATTTTTATCATTAAGAGTTGAGGTTAAGACATTTCATGCACTAATTGTAATTCATTCAGTTTTCACTATTGGGTAACGTGAGTTGGGGGGGGGTCTATACTACCCAATTGATTGTATCCGCCTGTTTGCGCTAGAAGAAACCAGACAAATCACTTTTAATACATAACAATTAAAAATCAGAACAAAGGATCTGATGTTTTTCCCCAAGCAGCACCTCTCTGGTTGTGTTGTGTAATCTATCTCATCCCCATTTAAAGGGCATCTACCACCAGGATGAAATGAAGGATTGTATGCAAACGAGCCTGAGGGGCTCCAGGCTCCATTGACACCTATGGAAACTAGAGCCCCTCAGGCTCATTTGCATACAGTCCTTCATCCTGGGGGTAGATGCCCTTTAAATATTTGGTACAGACGGTCCCCTACTTAAGGTCATTCGACTTACAGATGACCCCTAGTTACAGACGGACCCCTCTGTCCACTGTGACCTTTGGTGAAGCTCTCTGGAGGCTTTTCTTTGGTCCCAGGCTGCAATGATCAGCTGTAAGGTGTCTGTAATGAAGTTTTATTGATAATCCTTGGTGCCATTACAGCAAAAAATTTTGAAACTCCAATTGTCAGTGGGGCAAAAAAAAAATTGTCTAGAACTTCAATTATAAGATATACAGTTTTGACTTACGTACAAATTCAACTTAAGAACAAACCTCCGGACCCTATCTTGTACGTAACCTGGGGTTAAAAAAAGTTTCCCTTAGCTTGAAAATAGAACATTTAAGAAGACAACATCTCATAATCTACTTTTATCTATGTAATGCAAAATTAATGAGCTGCAAGATTCCATAGTGTTCACGGTGAGGTCTTTCAGTGCTTTATTGCTAATGGTTTGTTTGGGACATTATTAGCCTTTGAGCGTCCTCTTCCGTCTTGATTATCTGTTAGCCGTATTTTACGCCTTCTGCGTCTTTGATGCGATGAGTTTCCATTATCTTGCCTGTTGTGTTGCTATAAATAAGCTTTGTGTTGGAGTCTTTTAGTTGCGGGTTTTATAAGGTAATTATGTTCTGGATGCTTATGTCATGATGATGTCAGAGACATTACAACAGCAAAATACGCTACGAATTACAGCGCCTGACTGATAGTCACAAGATCAAGATGATTGATTTAGATGTAAGGCTAGGAAATGAAGCTGTATACAGTACGGGGTGTGTGAAGTTCTTAAAATAGCAGGACAGTATGGTTTCTAACTCTACAGTATGTTGGGAGACCATAAAGGGGTCATTCATGAATTAACTAGTGTTGGACGTGCCCAACAGGGTACCAGAGGATCTCAGACCTCTTACTGGACTCCATAGATACAGCAGAAGACAACCTAATCTGGAGGCATGTTGGGTTTATTTCCTAGAGAATGATGAAGGGTAAGACCCAAAAATATCTGGTGGGTCCAAGAACCCCCAGCCCCACATTGGCCATAACCTTTGACCAAAGCTGCAGATTTTATTCACAACTGTAGTTACAGCTTCTGGCCACTACACAGGACACAGAGCCAACTGCTTCCAGCCAGGTGTCAGCTGCACTAATCAGGGGTATCCATTCATTAAAATTCCTGGACAGCTCCTTTAAGGTCCTCCCACATACTGTAGGGATTGAAACCGTTCTGCTCTGCTATCCTGTGGATAGGCCATCACTGACTGTTTTTGAACAAGCCTTATAAATATGGAAGATAACTCATAGCTTCAGAAACACGAGTTGGATGAGAAACTTTCATGCACATGATTAATAATAATTAAATAACAATCATTTTAAATAATTGATGTACCTGAACAAGAGAAATAATATACTGGGGGTTGATTCTGTTTTGTTAAGTATCGCATCTATTTTTTATATTTAAAATCCTTTCTCATACATATCCTTCCTACATTGTCATCCTCCATGTGGGCGGCCATATTGGAGGCACACACTTTCTTGCTGTATTATAGTCATAAAAAGAGCTATAGAATGTGTGCTGCAAAGACATGTCATAGGCTATTACAGTCCCCAAAGCCCGAGATGACAATTAAACTTTTCATATAAGTTCTGTGACACTCTCTTCTGTAAAGCCTCTCTTTATATGTACTATTGTTGAGAATGAGAACTTCTTGTATTAAAAAGAATGAAGAGTCTAGATATAATCTCTTGATTCCATTGTAACTCCTCTTCTGGGGAAAGAGTATATTCCATTACTGCCCTGGACTTTGCACTACAGTTTTTGGGTATTTACATTTCATTTAATTATTCTGCCATATATATGACCATATATAGCCATGTTGTCCCTTAGAAATTAGATAGCAGTCCTTGGACACAACCGCTCCCGCACTTGCTGTGGTGGCCAGACATGCGCTATTGAGTCCTGCCTGTCTACCTGGATTCCGCGTTCATTACCACAGGACGGCTGTGGGACATGCAGTAACTCCCAGACAGTTCATATGCAAAAACTGACACTTTGTGAAATGACTTCAATAGTAGTGGTCGTATCCAAGGACAACAATCTCGTTTCTAAGGGACAATATGACTAGATTTATTAAAATTGTCTTCACACAGATACATTTTTTAACATATTTAGCATTTAAAGCAACGTACGTATATGGCAGATTAATTGAATTAAATATCAATACCCAGATGAGAATACCCCTTTAAATAAAATCATTTTGCACCCAAAAGTTTTGGCCCACATTTTATTATTGTCTCTGCGGCAGTATTCTGGCGTAGTAAACTGCTGGCACATGTGATTATTTAGCATTTCTGCCAGTATTGTGTGCCACGACACAATACTGTGCACCCAAAGGGGCGTTCCGGGGTGCATTTGTGCCTGCCGCTACATTTCTGTCGGCAAGTCTGACATGATTGTGGCGCACACCCATTAAACTGAGTGCACCAAAAAAAACTTGTGCACTCAAGTTATTTGTGCAGGGTGCTCAATATTAATGATGGCAGTGCCCCTGTAGCTATTTTTCTATTCTTACTGACATGACTCAGGAACAACTTGCAGTACCGATACACTTTGTGGGATAGCCTATCCTTTATCAGTATAGCACTTTATTGAAGCACTTGCACTTTGCATTTTTTGCTTATTGGAGATATTACTTTGCACGTATAATTATTTGGTTGCTGCTTGAGTTTGTGTCTAGATATTTTATATATAACCAATTTCATACTCCCTCTATATCTGGAGGTTGGCTATTGACACTATTCAGTGTTGGAGAGAGGAGGTATACGGGTCACCCTTACATGGGTCCCCGGCCTGTTTTGTTTGTACATTTTGGGGCACATTTACAATTTTTTTTTTAAATGCGGCGGTTTTTCCGAATACGTCGGGTTTTCGTTCGGCCACGCCCCCCGATTTCCGTCGCGCGCATGCCGGCGCCGATGCGCCAAATTCCGATCGCGTGCGCCAAAAACCCGGGGCAATTCAGGTACAATCGGCGCAAAACGGAAATATTCGGGTAACACGTCGGGAAAACGCGAATCGGGCCCTTAGTAAATGACCCCCTTTGTGTTTTAGATGTTTTTAGATGTATATGGAGTTTGTAATGTTTGTCTTCTCATTTTTCAATAAAGATTGTTGTATGTATCTTCAGATTTGCATTTGATTGGCCGTTTGTTGTGCACTGCTTTAGCTTTGTAATTTCATTGATGTATTCATTAATCTGGTGCACTCTAAACATTAGTGAGGCAAACTGCACATAGTAATAGTAAATCTGGGCCAATATCTTGTAATAGTGTTCTGTATTGCAGTATTCCCTGTGCTTTCATTGTATGTAACCATAGTATGTGTACTCTCTCCATAGAGTGAAGCCGGTCTTATGAAAGAAAGAGAATTATCACTTGAACTTGCAACCATAAGAGATGAAGTGGGTAAGTGATCTCTATAGACTCCTTATACAATGTACTCAAAACCCATAAACAGCTAAATCCATACAATAGGGTATATGAGGTGCATGGTGCTCTGAGAAGGAAGAGTTTGCCATCTTGCATAGTATTCATATCATGAGACGTTCTTTTAAAGGGACTCTGTCACCAGATATTCCCCCATTAAACTACTATCCCCCACAGGTAAGATATAAAATATATTTCCTAAAATTCCCTCTTTTAATGTGAAATGTTTCCTGTTTACCTATTAAAAATCTCCTCCAAAGTCATGTGAAAATGAGCAGAAAAGAGTCATATTCTGCTATTTTGAATCAAGTTTAGGCTGTTGTTGGAGTATCAACTCAGGTGCCCCCATCTTCAGTTCTATAGTATTTAGAAACATGGTTTTGATGGCAATATGAAAGATCTTTCAGATCGGATGGATTTTGTATGATAACAGAACTACAAACCTGTGATATGAAACATTGGATTCTTTAATATGTCAACAAAAGCATGTGTCTAGGTACTGAAATGACACTCCTCTTGCAACCTCTAAACTTGACTCAAAACAGGCAGATATAACTCATCTCAGTTCATATTGACATAACTTTGGAGGAGATATTTTGGTGAGATTCTACATGAAGAAAGGAAATTCTAGAAATATCTTTGAAAAGTTATTCGACAGCTTAAGCAAATTTGGGTTTTCCTCAGAGATTATAAAATGGTTAACCCCCTTCCTGACGCGCACCGTAATAGTACATCACACTTCGGGTGCGGGTGCATGGAGAGGGCTCATGGGCTGAGCCTTCTCCATAGCTAGTAAGTTTTTGCTGCATATTGCAGCAAACACTTACCGGTAACACTGGTGTTATCCCGTCCATCGTCACTGGCAAAGCTTCCGGCGGCCCCAAAAAGATTGTGCTGCATGGGCGCTGCCAGAGGTCGCATTAACGCCTCACCACGCGTCATAGACGCGTGATGAGGCGCCATTACCCCCCAAAATAATTGCCATGAGTAAAGTTACGCTTGGCAATTATTCCCTGTAGCGCGCAGGCTGAGCGGTTCAGCGCGCGCTGCAAATGAGGGAAATGCGGGATCCCTGTGATCCCTCATTTGCGGGATCCCTGTGATCCCTCATTTGCAGCGCGCGCTGAACTGCTCAGCCTGCGCGCTACAGAGAGAGCTGGAGTGAGAGCACCAGCCCCGGGGGAGACATGTGGGCCGCAAAGTTGCTGCTCCCCGTCCTGCTCCAACTCTCCCTGCCCACAGCTGCCTACGTTTGTGATCGACGCAGTGGCGGGTGAGTGTGTGCAGTGTTCTGTGTGAGTGTAGTGTGTTCAGTGTTGTGAGTGTAGCGTTGTGTGTGTGCTGTGTGAGTGTGCAGTGTTCTGTGTGAGTGAGCGTGTGCTGTGAGCGTGTGCTGTGCTGTGAGCGGTGTGCTGTGCTGTGAGCGGTGTGCTGTGAGCGGTGTGCTGTGCTTTGAGCGGTGTGCTGTGCTGTGAGCGGTGTGCTGTGCTGGGAGCGGTGTGCTGTGCTGGGAGCGGTGTGCTGTGCTGGGAGCGGTGAGCGTGTGCTGTGAGCGTGTGCTGTGCTGTGAGCGGTGTGCTGTGCTGTGAGTGGTGTGCTGTGCTGTGAGCGGTGTGCTGTGAGCGTGTGCTGTGCTGTGAGTGGTGTGCTGTGCTGTGAGCGGTGTGCTGTGCTGTGCTGTGAGCGTGTGCTGTGCTGTGAGCGTGTGCTGTGAGCGGTGAGCGTGTGCTGTGAGCGGTGTGCTGTGCTGTGAGCGGTGTGCTGTGCTGTGATTAGTGAGTGGTGAGCGTGTGCTGTGCTGTGAGCGGTGAGTGTGTGCGGTGAGTGGTGAGCGTGTGCTGTGCTGTGAGTGGTGAGCGTTGTGCTGTGCTGTGAGCGGTGTGCTGTGCTGTGAGCGGTGTGCTGTGCTGTGAGCGGTGTGCTGTGCGGTGAGCGGTGTGCTGTGCTGTGAGCGGTGTGCTGTGCTGTGAGCGGTGTGCTGTATTGTGAGCGCTGTGCTGTGAGCGCTGTGCTGTGCTATGAGCGGTGTGCTGTGAGCGGTGTGCTGTGCTGTGCTGTGAGCGGTGTGCTGGCGATCTTTCAAAATATAATAGCGGGTTTTCACTGCGATTAACCCTGTAAAATAGCGCCCAAAGTCGAAAATGGCACTTTTTGCCATTTTGAAAAATTTAAAAAAATGTATAAAAACTGATTAAAAGGTCGTACAGTCCTAAAAATGGTAGCATTGAAAATTTTACAAAAGTCACAAAAAATGACACCACCCACAGCAGTTATTAGCACCAAAAATGGCAAAAAAAAATATTTTGCACAGGACGTTTTAATTTTTGTAAATGTATGAAAACATTCATACATTTCTGAAAGTAGATTCCCAATCAATGGTAAATTTCCTTTAAGGATGGAATGTTATATGATTTCATTTTCCTTTTAGCTGAATTCATTCTCCCAAGATTGCACAGGATAGAGCCAAACATGCTGATCGGTGGAGGTCTCTGTAATAAGACCCTCATTGATCACTAGAACGAGGGGTCCAATGGGCCCAGTCAGACTCCGAGTTGAGCAGTCGGCCACGGAGAAGATTGCCAAACGCAGTACTCGGCAATCTCTGTCAGCTATATAGAAATTAATGGGGCAGCCTGGACATGTGCTTCCTGCTGCTCTGCAGGACCCCTTGTTCTAGTGATCCGTGGAAATCTCATCACTGAGACCCCCATCGATCAGCAAGATAGGTCCTGTGGATAGGCCTAACTTGTTTTATGGGAAAAGCCCTTTAAAGAGGACCTGTCACCCCCCAAAAAGACCCCCACCAAATATGTCCCCCCTAATCCTCTCCCCTTTATATTTATTCCATTTTTATTAAAATTTATGTTTGCAAAGGTGGTTTTAATCGATTCGGACTCTTACCAAATAAGAGGTTGGATCCTCGTATTCTGTCCCCTAGCAGTCGGCCTTATTCATGAGGGGGCCGGCCGAAAGACCCCCTCCACGCCCCTGTCAGTCAGGGACCTGTAAGAATCGCTGCCAAATACCACGGCATGGCTGCTGTCAGTTCGCCGCATCTCCCTACTGACATGGGCTTGGAGCGGGTGTGTCGACCGGCTCCCTCATGAATTAGGCTGACTGCCAGGGGACAGAATACGAGGATCCTACCTCTTATTTGGTAAGAGGCCGAATCGATTAAAACCACCTTAGCAAACATACATTTTTATAAAAATGGAATAAATATAAAGGGGCTGGGGAGAGGATTAGGGGGGACATATTTGGTGAGGGTATTTTTGAGGGGGGGCAGGTCCTCTTTAAGAAATTTCATATAAACAGTAAGTCATCTTCTGACATCACTTCTCCCTTATTAACCTGCCGGCAGTTATTGACGGTGTGTACGTTTTCAGTAAAGTAATTTAGATGACCCATATGTCCCATATCAGGAGGGTATTGTTGGTTTCATAGGTGGCACTGATTCCTAAGAAATAGAATACTAAAATATTGACAGTAATAGACATTCAGTGATTTGCATTACTTCTGCTTTGAATCAAACAGTCACAATGTTTTGGAGCTGGAACGAGTCAGAGTCTGTATAACACAAGGTCTGCATTGGATTAGACCTTAATGGCTTTGGAGAATTCCTGACTGTTCTCATCCCGGTGCACATTTCACTGAATGTACAGAAAGACCAATTATATCTTTAGATTAAACCCCATGAAGTGGTATTAATGACAGTAATACTGCTTACAGCATGATTTTACGTGGGAACGGTTACAGTCTCAAGATACGATGAGTCATATACCCCGAAGCCTATAAATTGCTGATACCTGACGCTGCGGTCTTCAGAATTACCTGACATGGCGCGTTTTCGCGTCCACATATTTCTTTGTTGATGTCGATGGGCAGACAAAAACAAAGTCTGGCTGCTACACGTCTATAACCAGCAATTGTAGAGTAAAGTAAATGTCACCCCCTGCTGTATACAAGATGAATGGCGACTGGCGACTGTGACTGGAAATGGTTTCTTCTATGAAAATAAAGCCATAAATCATAAATATATAGACGTGCAGAATTCTGTATATGAAGGGCATTAGTGCCTATTATAATTGTGTGAAAGTCTGACTCTACTCCACAACCTTTTTATCATTATTGTTTGTATTACTTCTCTGTTGGAGGGCTTGTTTTTAAAGGGGTTTGTAATGACAACACTGGACTCTGGGACGACAGATGTGACAGTGCACTCTAAGGCTATATTCACACGAACGTATGGGGGACGTATATACGGCCGCCGTATATACGGCCGATATACGTCCCCCATACACTTCTATGGGCGCACGGCACCCTACGGGAGCGGTACGGTGCCGCACACGTGCGGCACCGTACCGTTCCGTACCCGGGAAAAAGATAGGACCTGTCCTATCTTTTCCCGTAATACGGCGCCGTGCGCCATAGGTTGCTATGGGGAGGGGCGGGGGTGAGCTGCGCTCACCTCCTCCTCCTCTCCCCGTACACTGCCGTTGCCCGCTACGGTACGGTACGGGCGGGCAACGGCAGTGTGAATATAGCCTAAGACTTCAGCCGCCCGACAACGCTGCCTGCTCACCTCAATGTATCCTAGGTGACACTGGACAACCATGAAGACAGTCCCTCCCTAGGCAAAAGTGAAGACACGAAACAAGACAAAAAAATAAACACAATAAAAAACACAATCTGGGTCACAACTGAGAAAGCATGTAAGGTACAGAATGGCATAAACAAAAGGATAGTCAGGAATGAGAGCCAAATATCAGAAAGCAGAAGTACAGAAGAATAGCAAGAAAATATAACCAGCTAAGAGGATAGCATACACACAGGCTATTTATCAGAGTAGGACATCTGTTTCAGGTAAAAGTGGCAGAGGTGTAAGCATGTTAACTCTTGCTGGACCAGAGCAAAGCTCACAGAGAGCCGGTTGTGGTAAATTCAATCAACAGCCAAGTCACTAGAGTACACTTCCGACTCTGCTGAAGTAAACCAAAAGAATTCAGCGTCTTCTCAGCCTGACTGTATGGCTCTGAGGACGTGTGGAGTCTAATAGCCATGGATGCTCCACTAGGGGATTCTGGGAAAATATGCAAAGTTTTCCAGGATGGGGCAAGGAAAACCACACTTCTTTTAGCTACCTTGTAAGGATGGCTATAAGACTCCACACGCCTTCATGGTGGCCTTAATTGGCAGTCTTTGTAAGGAGAACTCTTACTTCCTGACCCTAGTCACAAGCCTCTCACCCAGCCAAACCAGTTCCCTACACGGTACTGAGGAGACCCACTCAGGTCGAAACAGTGCTGTCTACAGTTGGGAGTCTGTTCCTTCTGGAATAGATATACTGGTTTGGTTATAATCCCTCATCATGTTATAAGGCCCCTTGTAGGCCATGCATGATGTCAAGGGAGCTGCCTTGCAAGATAGATAAAACAGGTGTGGTTTTCCTTGTCCCATCCTGGAAAACTTTGCATATTTCCTGTGTATGGCTCTGACACAGATGTAACAGGGTTGTCCCCTTTTGGGAAATAATTGATATTGTTTTTATCATAAAGGTTTCCAATGTACTTTCTGTATCAATTCCTCCCATTTTTTTAGATCTCTTCTTGATTTCAATCAACAGGAAGTTTCATTCTTTACTTCCTGTATATATAGACCGATCACTGGTCATGTGATGTCACACAGGTGCACAACTCATTTCATCACACAGCTCTGTGATTCTGACAAGCCGTGCACCTGTGTTCTTATTATGTTAGGCAGTGTGAAAGAGTATTAATGTATCACAGTATGGCAGTATTATGTAGACATGTATTGTTTGGACATGTGGTGACAGCATTTTTCACTCTTTGTAGATTAACCTAATATCAGGTTTATACATGCGGCATGATGTCTGTCTGGGAAAAGACAGCTGTGGATACATGTGGGTGCATGAGTTACACACCTTATGTGCTAGTTTAGTGGAGTTGATATTACACCATAAACCTGAGGGTATGCAATCTATATATATTCATAGGGTGTAAAGGAAACTAGAAAGGTCAGGATTAGAGATGAGCGAACATGCTCGTCCGAGCTTGATGCTCGGTCGAGCATTAGGGTACTCGAAACTGCTCGTTGCTCGGACGAATACTTCGCCCGCTCGAGAAAATGGCAGCTCCCGCCGTTTTGCTTTTTGGCGGCCAGAAACAGAGCCAATCACAAGCCAGGAGACTCTGCACTCC